>NC_028645.1:58055359-58102768 GCF_001406875.1 Solanum pennellii | reverse complement strand
ATTAAAAGAATATTTTCAATTTCAAAATATATTTTTTACTATAATAAAAATAAAAGATATTTCTCAAAAATATTTTTTCATTCATAAATCAAATACTAAAAATCATTTCCTAAATATATTTTCTACTCACCAAAAAAACATGATAAAATAAGTCATAAATCTACTTGTTTTGCAGGAAAATATTTTCCATGGAAACATTTTCCTTCATACCAAACACACCCTAAGGAGTTGAAAGATCATTTAAAGAACCTGCTAGATAAAAGTTTCAACACGGTTATCACACGGAACCCACACAAAATGTTAATTTACCGGTGTGGTACTCGAGTCAACCAACAAATATCTTATACCACGTGGGATGGGGGATACACAAGACAACGTTAGTAATTCTGTATTGGCGTGATATCCGAGTCAATCAGCAAACATAAAAAAATATGCATAATAACAATGAACTAACACACTTGAGTTGGAAGTTATTTGGTAAATAGTAAGGAAATAACTTATTCTTGTATTCATATATGCATAAGTTATACCAAACGATTCATGTTTGTATATCTTGTTAAAAAGTAAATTATTTATGTATTAAATTAATACGATGTTAGATTTATAACTTTGAAACTCGTATAACTATCAAATGATATGTTTTGAAAATGATTTAATTACTCTATACTTTCTGGCTATCTTTCCTCTGCGTTGATCAGCTGGATAATCACATTGTATTATGTAGACTATAGAAAATTATTATTTCTATCATATTATTACTTTGTGAACCCGACAAAAGCTTATTTTAACCGGCCAAGTTGGAATTAATGCAATGATGATCTGCAACCATTATTTTAAAATAAAATATATTGTGCCCTCTACCAAATAAAGAGCAAAGTAAACTGAAGGAAAAAAATTACACTACATGGATTGTGGTTAATTTCGATTTAATCGAAGATTGACTTTTTAACCCTTGACCCTAAGCAGACAATTTCTGTTGACTCCAATCATTGTGATATAAGATAGTAAGATCTAAATTCCATTAATTTAATCGGAAAAATGGAGGAGACTCAAAAGAATAAGTAACATTTTTTGTTTTGTTTTATTTTGGTATGTTGAAGTAGTAACACTTTTGTTCTATAGTGGAGGACCATTATTCTTCTACTTTTTCCCACCGTTCATTTATTTTAAAAAATTGTCACAATTTAATCTCGAGTTCCAAAATAAAAAATATTACTAATTATGAAATAACCAACAAACAAAAGTGGGTTGGTCTTTACAACATCCTTATAAATACTAGTATGAAGAATTTTTATGTGAGTTTAAAATGTAAATAATTTTTTTATATCAAAATCATCTTGGAAATAATTACTAGGAGTAAATAAAATTAATACTAATATTAAGCAAGAAGACTCCAAGTTCCAACTAATACAACGGCTAAATTACACTTATTATTAAGCAAGAAGACACCAAAATTGAATTGTTTCCATATGTGTTTTACGTATACTTTAGCACAAAGTCTTATTTAACAAAACTTTAATCTCAAGATAATTTAAATTATAACAAAAGAATTATGAATAAATTAGTATATTTATTTCAACAACTTTGCAAATGTATTATATTTGTTTTTTTACATAAATATTGAAACCATCCCTGAATTTGGTGTAAATTAGTTTCATTCTTGTCCTATTAACAGCCTTTTCTTGACCTATTAACAGCCTTAAGAATATTCATCTATTTGACTAATTAAACGTAGATACACACTCAATCTACCACATGACATAACAAGTGGTTTCAAATTCTTGTAGAAGCAGAGATTCTTAGTAAAAAATTGAGAGATGTGTTGAAAACACTCATAAACTTGGTGAAAATTTAAGGTTGAATTTCATTCATGTTGCAAGATTGAGGGTACATTTAAGTTTACTTAGTGAAGTAAAATGGTGTTTTTATGACTGACAATAGTTCGAGAATAAAACTAATAATTCATGCATAATATTGGCGGTGTTTTCAATACTTCTCACTTTTATTTTCGATGGGTTGCTCACGCCTATCTTAGACATCATTAATAAAAATTTTGATTCCACCACCATAAGAAATAAAATAATTCACATATTCTAGAATCATTTCATAAGTAAATCTAGAAATAGAGTACTCCCTCTGTCCTAATTTATATGATATCTTTTGTGTTTAACATAAAAAATGGGATGGAGATAGTATTAAAAGTTACGTACGCTGCCGTAGGTTATGATATCAACAAAACTGTTGCAACGGGAAAAAGTGGTACCACCAATAACTTAATCTATTATGGTTGCCGTAAGATATCTTCATTTTATTAAATACTTGTTTCAATTTGTTTAATCTATCTATTCAGTATGATTAATAAGTATAATTACTTCTACTTTAATAATTGTTCAGGTAATATTTATATCATCATTACACGGGTAATGATCATCTTGATATGATTAATTTAAATTATAATATTATTTTTTTATTATTTTTTAAAAAGGAATATCATACTAAATTATAAGTCAAACAAATAAAAATAAATAGAGTAATAAATGGAAATATTTTTTGGTGACATGCATATAAGTACGTGTTCAAATGTTTAGTCCCAAAAAGAGTGTTCCCCAATGGAATCATTATGGTTTAAATCTTTATACAATTTTATTGAATGGAATCAAATCAGTACAACGTGCATTTAATATTTGAGGGTACATGAGAAATGAGCACAGTTATAGAAGGCTTGAACGCACCATCTCAAAAAAATATTTGCAATTCCTCCTCTCATGATCTAGTTTTTGAGTTTGAGTTAGTTTCAGGTAGGGATGGGCATTCGGTATTTCGGTTCGGTTTTATTTTTTTTTCGATTTTTTTCGGTTTTCGGTTTTTGTAAATTGTGTACCGAATACCGAACCGAAATATTTCGGTTCGGTTCGGTTTTTGTTAATTCGGTTCGGTTTTTTATTTTGGTTTTTTAATGGGCCTGAGAGGGCGCGGCTGCTGGCTGCTTGATGGCGGACGGCGCGGATGCTAACTGCTTGATGGCAGAGGCGCGGCTGCTGCTGGCTGCTTGACGGCGCGGTCGTTGCTGCTGCTGCTTCTGGCGGACAGTGCGGCTGCTGCTGGCTGCTTGACGGCGCGGCTGATGCTGCTGCTTCTAGCGGACAGCGCGGCTACTGCTGCTGCTTCTGGCGGACGGCCGGCGCGGCTGCTGCTGCTGCTTCTGCCTGGCGGAACTCGGAAGAAGAGAAGAGAAAGAGGAGAAGAGAAAGAGGAAGAAGAGGAAGAGGAAAGAGCCAAGAAGAAGATGAAAGACCAAGAGAAAAAGAAAACCAGTAGAAAGATGAAAGAAAGAGGAATAGGGCCATAGAGTTTCTTTTCAAAAAAATTATTTAATAGTAATAATTATTAATTAATAATATATAAATTATAGTATAATATTTTGATTTAAATCGAAATACCAAAAACCAAAATAATACGTATCGAAAACCGAACCAAAATACCGAAAAATACAAAAAAGTAAACCGAAATATGAAATACCAAAACCAAAATTCTGAAAAATTTCGGTTCGGTTTGGTGTTTCGGTTTTCCGGTGTTTATGCCCACCCCTAGTTTCAGGTGTCGTATCTTTACATGATATCAGAGTCAGACTCATGTCAATTTGTTTTTCACCGATGATGGCCCCTATTTAGAAGGTCAGGGCATTCGGGGGAGTGTTAAGATAAGAATTTGGTCTCCTTATATGAACTTGGACAATCCTATCCTCATGAACTAGTTTTTGATGTTGAGTTACGCACAGGTGTCGTATCCTTACAGACAACCCTTGACCAAAGGTTGAGTTTGCCCCTGTACATTCCCACGTTACTTTTAATTAATTCAAGTTCTACTATTATATAGTTATTCTTTTTTTATTTTAGTATTTATCTGATGTTGATACTCGCATTGAAAAACGACTAAAAATTATATGTTCATATCTTTATATCACACTCCAATTGGGGATGCAACTGGTACCTGGTGCCACACTTAACCTTAAGCTGACCATAGCAGAAAAACTACGCTGCTAGCGTAGCACCAGCTACAAAATCAAGAAAACATATCAATATATCTCGGCTTAAAAATAAACTCTCAATCATCAAGGCTTCTATCAAAAAAAATATGTTGTCAACTTAGCTAATTCCATCAATTCATATAGAATGTAAATTAAATATTATGTGGGCGTCAAAGTCACCATAATATCTATAAACGTATACGTACGTATACAAAAGATCCAACAAGCCGCTGTAAAAAAGGAAAAACAACAAAGCCAGTACAGCTGACAATGTACAAAATAACAATAGTATTATTCCCAATCATTAAGAAAACATATCCAAAAAAATAAACTTAAATCTTTTTGATGACTACAAGAAGCCTAATAACTTTCCTCCATATCCGCATTACTAAAATATAAAAAGGTCTAAATTAATACACAAAAAATATAATGCACCACAACAATCCTAGAAAATATATGGATTTTCATTTAAAATACTATTCGAGCTCTAAAGGAGCTATAAATCGATAAAACAATGTTGTTACTTTATTATATGCCCTCATAATAGAACCAAGAACAGTCTATAGGGACAATTCCTCGACAATACCCCGAAAGCTATATCACAAGATTGATGGCACAAACTATGTCAAAATTACAAGCTCACAACGTAGTGCAACTTTTTCGAAGCTTGCAAGATTAGATCATAAGGATCTATGGAGTATACTGTATATTAAGGTTTATTTTATATTTTCTTAGGTTTACGAATATGAATATGAAAAAAAAGTAAAGAAGAAACGATGTGAGATAATTATATATATATAATTTTGTCCACCTGACGTGTCTGCCTATGTTATATGTCTCACAAAAATACGAACATAAGTCATATGAATGAACGATTTGATGCATTGAAAACTAGAATACTCCTAGATGTTTGATTTTGTTGTGACGAAAAAATGAAATGAAAATTTAACAATAAAGAACACCAAGTTTAACGTGGAAAAATACCTCAAACCGAAGGTAATGTTAGGTTGTGGAGCCTGATTTATATATATAACTGTTTACGCGGTTTAACCTCCGTGGTGAGGTTGTCAGGGGGTTATGAGGGGCGGGAGCCCCCCATCCGAAGGAGGGTTTCGGGGCAGCGCCCCGACCTAAATTTTAGGCTGTACTTATTCTCCATTTATTCTCTGTAACAAAAAATACTCTGATTTATTAATATATATACCCCACCGCCGTGGAAGTTTACTCACGGGGTGTTACCACGAAATATTGGTTTCTCTCTTTCTCTCTCTAGATCTCTCGTCTCTTTCTCTCTAAAGTTCTTGTGTTCTTTATTCATCAAGTGTGTGTGTGTGGATTCGATCCTAACAACTTGTATCAGAGCTAAGGAGATTCAACACGATCACTGAAGATGGTTAGTTCGAAGCTTGGAATCGAGAAGTTTGATGGATCCGATTTCAGTTTCTGGAAGATGCAGATCGAAGTTTATCTGTACCAGAAAGATCTTAATGAACCGTAGACCGGGTGAAGCCGGAATCCATGACGGAGGAGAAGTGGAAACTCAAGGATCGCCAGGCACTAGGGTTGATCCGGTTGACTTTGTCAAGAAACGTGGCGTTCAACATCGTGAAGGAGAAGAATACGTCCGGTCTGTTGAAGGCACTGTCAAACATGTATGAAAAACATCGGCGATGAACAAGGTATATTTGATGCGTAGATTGTTTAATTTACAGATGTCTGAGAATGGATCTGTTTCTGATCATATAAACGAGTTCAATATGATTGTGAGTCAACTAAATTCTGTGGATATTAATTTCAAAGATGAAATAAGGCGTTGATTTCGATGTCATCTCTGCCGAGTCTTGGGATACTATTGTTGCTGCGATTAGTAGTTCCCGTGGATCTGAGAAACTGAAGTTTGATGAAATCCATGATGTTGTTCTTAGTGAAAGTATTCGCAAACGAGAAGTGGGAGATTCATCGAGCAGTGCTCTCAGCGTTGACCGAAGGGGGAGATGTAAGATGAAAGTCCAAGATCAACATGGTCGATCAAAATCAAAAAATTGAGGAAAATCCCTGAACAGATCAAACGTGACTTGTAGGAACTGTGGAGAAAAAGGGCACTTTCGGACGAACTGTACAAAGCAAAAGAAGAAAAAGAATCAGAAATTTGGAGATGACAATGATTCTGTAAATTCAGCAGAGGACATTGGGGATACTCTAATCCTTAGTGTGAACAGCCCGGTTGAATCATGGATTTTGGATTCTGGTGCATCTTTCCATTCGTCTCCAAGCAAGGAGTTGTTCCAAAATTTCAAATCTGGAAATTTTGGAAAGGTATATCTTGCTGACAATAAAGCCTTAGAGATTGAAGGAAAGGGGGATGTTTGCATAAAGACCACCTCGGGAAACCAGTGGACATTGGAGGATGTCAGATATATTCCTGGGATCAAGAAAAATCTAATCTCTGTTGGTCAGTTGGATAGCACTGGATATGCAGCAGAGTTTGGAAAAGGTTCGTGGAAGATTGTGAAAGGTGCTATGGTAGTAGCTCGTGGCACTAAATCTGGAACCTTGTACACCACTGCAGGGTGTATTAACATGGCTGCTGTTGCTGAAGGTTCTTCTGTTTCATGTCTGTGGCACAACAGACTTGGACACATGAGTGCTAAAGGAATGAAGATGCTGGTCGAAAAAGGAGCATTAGAGAGTGTGAAGTCTGTTGATATGGGTCTTTGTGAGAGCTGTGCTATGGGCAAACAGAAAAGAGTAAGCTTCACAAAGACTCCTATAGAGCCAAAGAAAGTGCGGTTGGAAATGGTCCATACAGATGTTTGGGGACCATCTCCAGTATCATCACTTGGAGGATCCAGATTCTATGTTACCTTCATTGATGATTTCGGCAGGAAGGTATGGGTTTACTTCTTGAAGCATAAGTCAGATGTGTTTGCAACTTTCAATAAGTGGAAAGCTGAAGTTGAGAATCAGACCGGTTTGAAAGTTAAATGCCTAAGGTCTGACAATGGATGAGAGTATGACAAATCAGAGTTCAAGGCATTTTGTGCAGCTGAGGGAATCAGATTGATGAGAAAAGTTCCTGGTAAGGCAAGGCAGAATGGAATTGCTGAGAGGATGAACAGAACATTGAATGAGCGTGCAAGGAGTATGAGGATACACTGTGGGCTGCCCAAAACACTTTGGGCGGATGCTGTGAGCACAGCTGCATACTTTTCAACAGGGGACCATCAGTTCCTTTAGGGTTCAAGATTCCAGAGGAGGTGTGGACAGGAAAAGAACTCAAGTACTCACACTTGAGGACTTTTGGTTGCACTGCTTATGTTCATGTTGATCCAGAAAAGAGAGACAAGCTTGATGCCAAGGCTATGAAGTGTTACTTCATAGGCTATGGTTCTGATTTGCTTGGTTACAGGTTTTGGGATGACAAGAACAGAAAGATCCTAAGACATTGTGACGTGACATTTGATGAGTCTGTCCTGTACAAGGACAGAGAGCAAAAGGTTCTAGAGATTACAAAGCAAGTGGAAGTTGAGGTTGAGTTAGAGAAGAGTAACCCCAGAGATGTCGAAGCAGATACTCAACCAACTCCTACTGAAGAATTTGAAGTGGATCAAGTTACACCTGAGCAGGTGTTAAGAAAATCATCCAGAACCATCAGGGCACCAGATAGGTATTCACCTTCATTACACTATCTATTGCTGACTGATGAGGGGGAACCAAAGTCTTTTGATGAATCCCTACAGGTGGAGGATTCGATCAAGTGGGAGCAAGCCATGGATGAAGAGATGAGATCACTTGAGAAGAACGACACATGCGTGTTGACTGAGTTACCTGCAGGGAAGAGAGCTTTGCTGAACAAGTGGGTTTCAAAATCAAGACTGAACCAGATGGCAAAAGAAATTTCAAGGCTCGTTTAGTGGTTAAAGGATATTCACAAAGGAAAGGTATTGATTATGCTGAAATATTTTCTCCTGTTGTGAAGTCAACCTCTATTCGAATTCTGTTGAGTATTGTTGCACCAGAGAATTTGCATCTAGAGCAAATGGATGTAAAAACAGCATTTTTACATGGAGATCTGGACAAAGAGATCTATATGCAACAGCCGGAAGGATTTGTGGTTCCAGGCAAGGAACACATGGTGTGCAAGCTCACCAGGAGCTTGTATGGACTAAAGCAAGCACCAAGGAAGTGGTACAAGAAGTTTGACTCCTTTATGACCAAGAGTGGATTCTACAAAACTTAAAAGGATCCTTGTTGTTACTTCAAGAAATACACTGATTCATATGTCTTTCTGCTTTTGTATGTGGATGATATGTTGATTGCAGGATCTAGTATGACGGAGATTAACAATCTGAAGAGAAGGTTGTCTGCAGTGTTTGAGATGAAAGATTTGGGTCCAGCAAAGCAGATTTTGGGGATGAAGATTTATCGGGATAGATCTGCTGGCACTTTAAATCTATCTCAGGAATTTTACATTGAGAAGGTCCTAAGAAGATTAAGGGTTAATGATGCTAAACCCAGGACTACTCCAATGGCAAATCACTTTAAATTGTCAAAGGACCAGTCACCCAAGACTGCCGAGGAGCGTGATCATATGGCACTTGGTCCATATGCTTTAGCAGTTGGGAGTTTGATGTATGCTATGGTCTGCACTAGACCTGATATAGCACATGCAGTGGGAGTTGTTAGCAGGTACATGGCAAACCCTGGGAAAGAGCATTGGGAAGCTGTGAAGTGGCTTCTGATATATCTGAGAGGTACATCCAGTACTTCACTTTGTTTTGGCAAAGGCAAGGTGACTCTACAGGGTTTTGTGGATGCTGATCTTGGTGGGGATGTTGACTCGAGCAAGAGTACATCCGGTTACATTTATACCATAGGTGGAACAGCAGTGAGTTGGATGTCCAGGCTTCAGAAGTGTGTTTCTCTTTCATCTACTAAAGCTGAGTATGTGGCAATAGCTGAAGCTGGGAAAGAGATGATATGGCTGGCAGATTATCTGGAAGAATTGGGCAAGAAGCAGAGCGAGAAGATTCTTTACTCAGATAGCCAGAGTGCCATACAGTTGGTGAAAAATCCAGTCTATCATTCGAAGACAAAGCACATTAGAAGGCGATATCATTTCACTCGCAGGGCAGTGGAGGATGGTGATATGTGCTTGGAGAAGATAGAGGGTGCAAAGAAACCGGCAGACATGTTGACGAAATGTATTGATGTTGGGAAACTAGGGTTATGCAAAATCTCGGTTGGTCTTCTTTAGTTGTTGCTACAGATGTTGCGGTGCGGTAAAGATGTTGATGATGAAGAGGTTTTTTTTGAGAATGTATTTTTTTTGGATGACTGAATCAGTCTCCAAGTGGGAGAATTGTTAGGTTGTGGAGCCTTATTTATATATATAACTGTACTATTTATTCTCCATTTATTCTCTGTAACAAAAAATACTCTGATTTATTAATATATATACCCCACCACCGTGGAAGTTTACTTACGGGGTGTTACCACGAAATATTGGTTTCTCTCTTTCTCTCTCTAGATCTCTCATCTCTTTCTGTCTAAAGTTCTTGTGTTCTTTATTCATCAAGTGTGTGTGTGTGGATTCGATCCTAACAGGTAACCACCACGGGATCAACAAGATCTGAATTGCTTCACTATACCAATAAGAGAGTTACAAATATTCTTATAATGTCTACACAACAAGTGCCAAAAGAGAACAAACAATAGCTACACCAACAAAAGATAAATAGAAAGAAACACCACCCAAACCTAGCTTCTGTTTGGGACCTAAAACAGGATCTTGCTGACCTCCGAATCTGATCTCTACCGTTCAAATCAACCACCAAGATGTGAGGAACACTCGGTCCAAATTTCAGCCCGATTCAACGGTTAGTTAATCGGTAAACACGATTTGAATGTTGCTGGTCGGAGAGAAAAAATACAGCAAAAGAACCCTTTTCTTCTCTTTTTTCTTTTGTTCAAATCTCTCTCAAAAAACCTCTCTTATGTTCTAATGTCTTTCAAAGACAATATCAATGAGCAATTGAATTATTCTCTCAAGACCATCCTCTATTTATAGAGTTGTGCTTTTTCTTACAAAGCCAAAACCAACTACAAATAGGATTACAATTCCAATCCTTTTCCTAATAGAATTGGAAACCAAATAAAGAGAATAATTTCAATCCTTTTTCAAGTAGGATTAGGCCATGGGCCTTTGGCTGCAACATGAGCAATAGCCCAACAAATTTAACAGGTCATGGTCCCTAAATCATTACAGAATGAGAGAAAATATCCAAGATATTTGACCCAATTTTAAGAAACTCTTTTAAAACAAATGTGTGATAACTTTCATAGACTTTTATTTTACAACAATTGCTTAATCTCAAAACGTTAAATATGGCTATTACACAATTCAAATACATCATATCACACTCTTCTTAACTAATTAATCCCGCTTAGTATTTTCATGAAGGAGCAACGTAATTTAGACATTTAAAAAGGGCGGGGTAACATCCTTTCCCCCTTAGAAACATTCCTTCTTAGCGAAAATTTAGAGTTGCGTGGTTAAGTACTTAGGAGTTGCCAAAATTTTAAGGTTCATTCACAAGTATTTGAATTGTATAGATGTGAATTAGGGTCATAAGAAACCTCTAACACCAAGCCAAGTTGAAAGCATTTCTATCGACTAACTTTTCACATGAGTTCATATAAGGGTCAACTAAAAACAATCATATCCATTGAAGAATGAAGAGTTAGGTGACAATGGCGGACTACCTTAAAGGAATATGAGTCATCTTACCAACATTGTTGACCATTCATCAATCTGAGTTCAGACTAAAATGTTGTAACTTTTTATCTAGAGAGGCTGCCTACTCCACAACCAAGTTCGCATCATAGAGAGGAAGCGGAACTTACCGTCCACTTGAATACACTTTCATCTTCGCTCAAAATTCACACATTTTTTTACTTTTAGGGTATTTTTGTTCTAAACCTTGTCAAGTTATCTAAATGAACATAAAACATGTAGGAAATCAGTTCATTTCAGTACTGAACCCTCTCATTCTCTCCTAAACTTCAACGCTCGAGAATTCTTCAAGAAACACCAAGTTAAGGTTCTTCACCAAGGTAAGTTCTTCAAAGAATTCTAGAACTTTTTAACTCAAATTCCTTCATTTAACCATGGATCATATATAGATATCTTATGTGACGCCTCGAGCCTATATCCTGAGTATGGCCGGTACTCGAAAACCATTACTGGTCCAAGCGAACCCTTGGTTAATTGACTACTAAGCGGAAGACTAAACACTTATGTGAAAGCTTCAAGGGGTGCACATTTAGAATCATTTAATCAAACTTAAAATGTCTCAATTGTACTTGTGGATGAGTGTGAAACTAACTCTAAATATAAATAGTAATAATGTTCCACGCATTTAAATATCAAAGGTTGAAATGACTCAGTAACATGTGCATGAAGCCTCTACAAAATTGAGGCAGGTGTTGGGACAAGATTCATGACTACCTGAATAATAACTAAGTCGGTGTTTGGATTGACTCGTTTTTAGTGGATTTTGGATTTTAAGCTAATTTTTTCATTTTGGGAGTGTCTGGATAACATAAAAAGTGCTTTAAATATACCTTTTTAAAAGCTAAAATGGTACAAGTTACAACAAATAAGCCAAATGTTAAAGTTGGGTGTTCCAAACTTATGCCTTTTTACTTCTAACTTATAAGTTATTTTAAAAACTCAATCCAAAAAATCTCTAAGTTTCTAAAAAATTTATAGACATAATGAAAAGGAGCCCTCAGAAATCAAGGAGGTCTCACCAAAGACTAATGGAGGGAAGATCTTAACGAAGCGCCCATTGTCGATCTTGAACACTTGTATATGTATTATAAAGTGATGCAAATGAAAATAAAGCATGTAAGTGAAATTAAAACAAGCAAAGTTTTACAACTGGTATAATGTAGTATATCAAGGACTAAAATAGTGCACTTTACTTTCTTTTTTTTGGAGAGTTTAACTTCTCCAATCGACAATTATCACTATGAGTCTTGTAATGATATAAGTCTTTCCCACATTGTTAGAGTCATCTAATAATTTTTCAGGGTAAAGGACATAATAAACTTATGGATCCATACTTAAGCCCTTACCAGGAGATGTGTGAGGAGTCATCCAAATCAACAAAATGATCATATCCTACAGTTGCAGTGTAAGGGGTTTGGCTTAGCAAAATACTAACCCAACTCTATTCTCAATAATACTCCTGGAACTTGCAATAATGCTCATATTAATCTCTATATTGAGTTGATATTCAAAATAACTTCTTCGAAATCATACTGAACTTACCTTTAAGTCATTGAAATTTCTTTATAAAACTGATGATACTTCCTTTAAAACTATTCATGATCTTACTGTGAAAATAATTAACTTAGAATACTTAGTGTTCCCCTTAATATAGTCTTAACTGATTGCTTAAATACTTGAAACATACCGAGTTTGAAACATTCTATGAAAGTTAAAGTACAAAAGCTTTCTAAAAAATCCTTGTTAATTAGGGTTCATGTTATAAAATAGGCATTAATAACAATAAAGGACCATAAATACATGGAGAACTACAATCTAAATCATAAAAGTCTGAAATCAATGACAATAAAGTAAAGTTAGTTCAAATTCATGAAACTTGGGTAAAAACTCTTGGTTTTAATCTCACTAATTGTATTCTAGATGTAGGACATTAGGAAAGACTTAATTCATCACTATAATAGCCTTAAATACCTCGGAGAACTATAGTTCTTCAAAAAATTTGATCAAGATTCATGAAATCCTAGGGTTACTTCTTGACTCTTGTTCTAAATTTTGGAAAACATTATGGAAGTAATTTGGACGCATAATAATGATAAGTACCTTAATTGGGTACTAAAGTATTGGGGTTTAGGTTTAGAAAGGGGGTAATAAAAGACTAAAATATCCCGTCTAAAAAATGTTGGAGCCGTCTACGAGGGCCTTCAACGGGCCATAGAAGTCACTGTAGAAGACATGCAAGGTTTAATGATGTTTTCGCTAATTGTTACTTTTACGGGTCATAAACCATTTTACATCCACATCTACGGTCCGTAGATCCTTATTTAGATTGTTGAAAGTTTTGTAAACTGAAACTTAATTCCTTTTGTTTCAAGAGACACTCTACGGCTTGTAGATCCTTTCACGAGTTGTAGGATGGTTCATAAAATTCATACTTAATACCTAAGTCTCAGTAGTTTAATATATGAGACCATCTACGGTGCATAGATTCTTTTATGGTATATAGATGTTCTAAATAACAAATTTTGTGTAGACTCTAAATTTTTTCCATCTTTTCGAGTTTGATCTTAACTTGTAATTTTTCTGAGCTCTTTCGTCCTTGAATGATGGTCAAACTAGGAAAAGCACAAGACATGAATAGAATACTAAAACTAAAACACTGACACACAAATTAAGATATTGAACCTGGAATAATGAAAAGGATATTACCTATAATATCATCACCAGGAGAGACTAATAGATGAGGGTATCTATACTTGACACCTCTTCAGCTTCCTATGTAGCCTCTTCAATAAACTCGCTTCTCCATAGAAATTTGGCTGGCGCAAACTCCTTAGTCCTCAACTTGTGAACCTGTATATGAAGGATCTAAACTAGAATCTCTTTATAAGACAAGCTATCATTCCCACCAATACTTCCTATGGACACAATGAGTGAATATTCGATGAGTCTAGAATTTTGGCTCATTTAGGGATTATTATTCAATGAATTAGTGTCCTCACTGCATATTTATGCTCATAACTAATGTTTATTCGGTTATATGCAACAATGAAGGCTTAAGAATAAGGTAAGGACATTATGATGCATAAAGAAGCTGAAAAAGTTGAAAAATCTAAAGAAAAGAAAGTCTAGAGCTCGCAAAAGTCACTTAGTGACGCACTGTGTGAGCCTCGAGCTCGCCAAAATTTTCATCAAAGTATCCCATGGATTAAGCCAAATTGGCTAGACAAAGACACTACGGAAACGCGCCAAATGGAACGGTGGTAGCAACTCACCTCGCCAAATCTTCCAGAACTATTGGACGCAGGAGTCAAGCCAAAAGATGAGAATACGTGCATGTTGGTGGATCAACGAGTTGTTTGGCAATCCCGACTAATGTCGCTGAGTAGAATTTATGCTGAGATTTTAGGAAGTTTTTGAAAATGTATAAATTGATTTTTGACAAGGGAAAAGGTGGTTCACATAGAGAGAGTTACCCTATTTTTAGAGCTTTTTACATACTTTTACATTATTGAACACTCTTGGAGAGGATTTTGATTGTAGTTTTAATTTTTGCAATTGAAGATTATTCACAATTTGTATAGATAATATTTTTCGGTAAAGATTTCTTGGTTTTTGCTATATTTGGCTAAAACCTCATCCCTTAGGAGTGCAATCATGTAATCTAATACATAAATTAGCTTATGGGTATTGTTATTTAATAAATTTAATGTTGTTTTGAAAATGGTTCAATTGTTTATTCATGTTTTCATTGATGAACTGAAGTTGCAAATTTGGTTGTAGCTTAGATCTCCATGTTTGCTTGAGAAAGTTGTTTAGAGTAAAATGAATGATTGATAAAGTTATCGATTTGCATCTTTACAATCCAGCTTGCGAAACTAAGTTTAATTAAGAAATTAGTTGCTTTGTATGGTTAAGCTTGTCAAGGTTTGAAAGAACTTGCTTGAAATATGATAGTCGATTGAGAAATGGCTACTGTAATTACAACCTATCCTACATATTGAGATTCAACAACTTAAATCAATTAATAATTACCCATTAAGCAAAATTAGTATTCAATTGCTCACAGTCTTAAGGTCCTCTCTCTAATCGTTAAATGCCCGTGTTAATTGTTTTTGTTAGAAATTGGTTACTAAATCCCCCCTTGATATTAATAATTAAAAATTCTCGATTTATTTTTTGTTACGTATCATTTGACTTCTACAAAATATTAGAACACTTATTTGCTTCATACTTGAATTCTTTACCGTATCACCCTTGTGGGATTGACCCCAGCTCATCGTTGGGTTTATACTTGTTAGAGACTGCCTACACTTTGAATTGGAAGAAGTTTAGTTGAGCGATATCCATGATTACCTATGAACTTATTAAGCATGGATATGTGAAAAACTGGACGGATCGTCGTTAATTCTATTAGTAGCTATAACTCATCCTCTTCAAAATCCCGTATGGGCCAATATAGCGGAGAGTGAGGTTTCCTTTCTTTTCAAATCTCATGACACCATTTATGGGTGAAACCTTCAAGTAAACCTAATCATTCACCTCGAATTCTAAGTTTTTTTCGCCTAACATTAGTATAAGGCTTTTGGCGACTTTGTGCAATCTTCAACCTTTCTTGAATAGTATTAACCTTCTAAATGGTTTGGTAAACTAGGTTTAGCCCAATCAACTCTATTTCACCATCTTCGAACCAATCAATCTACACATTTGCCCATAAAGATCCTCATAGGAAACCCTCTTAAAACTGGAGTGGTAGCTATTATTGTACCCAAACTCTGTCAGAGGCAAGTGATCATCCCCATTGCGTTTGAAGTCAATAACATAATCCCTTAACATATTCTTTAGTGTCTGAAACGTATGCTCTTCTTGACTACCTGAGGGAGGAAGCGTTATTGAGATTTACGGCTCAAGGAGGTAACTGGCCTCCTTCATTTTCTAGGTGTGGTAAAATGCACCGAGTTATTTGTCGTGAGCGTTCAAGTGGTTGTTTCAAGTGGGGTGAGACTGGCCATTTCATGCGATAGTGTCCAAAGAACATGCAAGGAAATGGTACTGGCAGAGGAAAAAACTTATTGTATTCTATAAAATATCGTCAACAGCAAGAGGATTCGCCAGATGTTGTCACTGGTATGATTCAAGTCTTTGACTTTATTTTTTACACTTTACTAGACCCAGGAGCAAGTTTATCTTTTGTAACTCTATATGTTGCTATGAATTTCGATGTTATTCTTGAGAAACTTAGCAAATCATTCAGTGCTTCCACACCTATTTTTTATTCTATTCTACCGAACAAATTCTATTGTGATTGTAACATTTCCCATCAATCACAAGAGTACCATGGATGACTAAGTTTAGTTAGACATGGTAGAGTTTGATGTCATTATAGGTATGAACTACTTTTATACATATTATGCATCAATAGATGTCAGCACTCCAGTAGTTAAGTTTCAGTTTCCAAACGAGCCAGTCTTAGAGTGGAAAAGCATTTCAGCAGTGCGCATGGGTCGCTCTATTTTGTACCTTAGGCAAAAAGAAGTTAGTTTCCCAGGGATGTGTCTATCACTTAGTCCGAGTAAATGACTCAAGCGTTGAGATACCTCTCATTCAGTTAGTTCCTATAGTAAAAGAGTTCCCAGAAGTTTTTCCTGATGATCTACTCGGAGTCCTACTGAGTGAGAAAAAGACTTTTGGCATAGACCTCATTCCAGATACTCGTCCAATATCTATTTCGCCATATAGAATAGTACCAGTAGAGTTGAAAGAGTAGTTGAAGGACTTTCTAGAGAAGGATTGTATTTGACCAAATTAACTTAGGTGACAGTTAAGTTTAAATGTTTGAAGCTTTTGAGAAAAGCTTTCAGGAAATAAAAAAAAGAAGTTGACTACTTCCAGTTTTCACTTTACCGGAAAGTACTTAAGTTTTTGTTGAGTATTGGGATGCATCAACGGTTAGTTTGGGTTGTGTGTTAATATAGAATGGAAAAGTAATAGCTTATTCCTATAGAAAGTTGAAAGTTCATGAGAAAAATTACCTAACCCATGACTTCGAGTTGGTTGTTATAGTATTTTCTTTGAAAGATGACGCCGTTATCTTTATGGTTTTTATGTGAAAGTGTTCATCGATCACAAGAGTTTTCGGCATGTGTTAGTTAGAAAGAACAATCTCAGGCAAAGAAGGTGGTCTATGGGTAGTACCACCCGTTTTGAGGAAGATAAGAAAGAGTTAGCGAATGAGGTGCATAGACTTGCACGATTAGGAGTTTGGTAAATGAATTACACAGAAGGAGGACTAGTGGTGATGAATGGGTCTGAATCATCATTAGTGTCATAATGCAAAAGGAAAGCAAGACCAAGACCCTATCAAGATTGAACTAAACGCAAGTGTTCATAATCAAAAAGTGATGGCTTTTGAACAAGGGGGGGATAGTGTATTGAGATATCAAGGTAGGTTGTGTGTACGAATGGTGGATGATTAAATTACTTTAAAAGAATTCACCCATGAAGGGTATTATGAGATTTGGTAAGAAGAGAAATCTGTTTGTGAAGAAGCTAATTGAGAAGCTAAAGAGGCGAGGAAGAAGAGATACCCACATCTATTTCAATCTAGAGAAGTTCCATATTGAGGTACTAATCTTTTCTTGGCATTGATATTAAGTTGGCATGTTGTGTTTATATATTATTGTTGATTGTATGAGCTTTTGAATGTAAGATGTTACACCATAAACTTAGTAAAAAGTAATCTCATTTGAGGAAGAATGTTCCCAAGGGGGACAAATTGTAACATCTCGCAAATTGAGATAGCTAGGAAGAAGATTAGAAGTTGAAATAGTAAGTTTTGGAAGAATTAAAATCTGGAATTTTTCATTAAGTTAGAAAAAAATGAGTTTTGGTCAACTTCAAACGGACATAACTTCTAGCTCAGGAGGAGTTAGAGGTAGCTCTTGATATGGTTGGAAATCTCTTGGACAGATCTTTCCAATGCCGTCGAGTTTGCAATATTTTGAGTTCGGATGAGTGAGTTATGCCCTTTGGAAGCTGGGTTGTTAGATTAAGGATAGTCCAATCCGGATTTGGGAATGACAAAGTTATCTTTTCCTTGCCCAATTATTTTATTTCATTTTTGGGTAATAAATTGGAGTCTAAATTGATTTTATTCAGTTTACACTTTTAGAAAATAAATTTGGGTTTTGAGATAAAAGAAAAGAGGATAAAAGAGGATAAAGGGGAAAAGGAAGCAAGAATGTTCAAGATTGCCGAAGTTCGTCTCCTGGAAATTGTCGGGGGTGATCCCTATCAATGCATGTGAGATCTTTCTGTAATATATTAGTTCACTCACACACGAATTTGTTTAATTCAGCGAATTTTGAGTTGATTGAATGATGAACATTAAAGTTCTTGAAGAACAATGGTTGAATTCTTGTTGGTTGAGTTGTTGCATGCCTAGAGTTTATTTGATTCGTGCTTTCGGGTTGTTTTTCGAGTTTAATCGATTGGGTATTGAGGGTATTTATTGATTCTAAGTGTTTGGGGTGAGATACATGAAAGTTTAGAAGGTTGAGAGGTAAAAATGGAGATGAAAAGTTGAAATGCGAGTCCGTAGGGCCTTGGGGTGTCGCGCCTCCCATAGCCCCCACAAGACAGTCTCTGTCCATAGGGCCTTAGGGCAGGGCGCCAGCCAGAGCTCCCCATGCCTCTCAGAGCACCAAGGACATTAGTTCACCCCATACATTCCCCATATTTTCGTACTACTTCCTAAGTGATGTACCAACATTCGTAGTTGATTCCAACACTCTAAGGTATGTGTAAACATAATGAAATCATCCATAAACATGAGATCATGACCCTTGAATCAATAATCCAATTCAAGGAAAGTTCAGATCAAAGTAAAAGAAGCTAAGAGTCAAGTCTAAAAGTTAAGAAGAAAGTCAGAGAAAGTTTTTAAAAGTTTCAAAAAGTCTTTAAGAAACATGTTAACTCTGTTTTAAGGCTCAAGTTACAAGTTAAGCAAAGAGGAAAGAGTTGATTCCAATTCTCAAAAGTTATAAGGGAACTAAGTATTCCCTACGAGTTAAGTTTCAAGTTAAGTAAAGAGTAAAGATTTGAAGTTCATCCTTTAAAGAAATATAGAGGAACTAAGTATTTCCCGAAAAGTTGTTTCAAGACTCAAGTTTCAAGCTAAGTAAAGAGTAAAGAGTAAAGAGCTAAGTTGAAGTTCTTTTCTTCAAAATTATAGGGGAACTAAGTATTCCCAAAGAGATTTTGAAATGTTTTCACAATTAAATAAGTAACGAAGCTATGTTTTTCAAAAGAGCCTTCGGGCTAGTTTTCATAAAAGAATTATAGATTTAAAAAATGAAGCAAGCAGGGAAACTAAGATTTTCAAGATAGCCTTTGAGCACTTATCTCAAATAACAGGAAAAGTTGTTTTCAAAAGATACAAGATAAGTATATTTTGGGCGTAGTATTGAGCACCGATGTGGGAAAGCGAGTTTAAGATTAACTCAAGTCTCCATGAAAACCATGTAGCCATTAAAAAGCTTTTCATTATATTGCACATGTCTTTATACTGCTATATAATTAAATGAGTTAGTTATTCATGAGTTGAGCAGAGACAAGGTAAGTGTTTCTTCTTACTCTTTTTCAAGCTTAAGTTGTTGTTTAGCATTCCAATTCGCATACTCGTACATTCAATATATTGATGCTAGTTGGCCTGCATCGTATCATGATGCAGACGCAGGTGACTAGGATGATATTCCAACGCACAGTTTATCCAGTGAGCAGTTCAAATTCAGTTGGTGAGTCTCCTTGCTTTTCGGAGGATCCATTCTCATTGCTTTCTAGTTTAGTTAATTAGTATGTTGTGGGGTCTGTACCAACATCCATCTCATTTATTAGAGGCTTCATAAATAGTCACTCAAATGTTAGTTCTTTTGTCATAATTTTGTTATTTACTTATTTCAAATTTGAGTTGCCATTTTGGCTAAGGTAAATGTTTGTTTTTAAAACATTATGATTTCAGTTCCAGCCATTTGAGTTAGTTAGCATCTTAATACTTGTATTAATGCTTTAAGTATTCCGCTGAGTAAGTAATCCAGGCAAAGGGTTTTTGGGGCCAGCAATAGTCTCCGAGTGTCGGCCACGCCCAGGGTGAGGCTCAGGGCGTGAAATTTCTAATTGTGAATTTTGGCTTGAGTCTGTGGAATTCTTAGGCCATATTATTTTCGATGATGGAATTTGAGTTGACATACAAAAGATAGAGACAATGCAGAACTGGCCTAGACCCACATCTCCAATTGGAGTTTCTTGGGATTAGTTTGCTATTATAAAAGGTTTGTCGAGGGTTTTCATCTATTTTTTCCCCATTGACTAAGTTGACTTAGCAAATAGTTAAGTTTCAATTGTCTAAAGCTTGTGAGAAAAGCTTTTAGAAATTGATAAAACGGTTGACTGCTGCCCAATATTGACCTTACCAGAAGGTACGCAAGGTTTTATAGTATTTTATAATGTGTCTAGGGTTGTACTAGGTTGTGTGTTAATGTAGAATGGAAAGGTTATAACCATAAAACTTAAGATTCATGAGATGAATTAGCCAACCCATGACCAAGAGTTGGCTGTTGTAGTATTCACGGTAAAGATAAGGTGTCACTATCTTTATGGTGTTCATGTAGATGTGTTCACCGATCGTAAGAGTTTTCAAGATTTGTTTATTCAGAAAGAGCTTATTCTTAGTTAGAGGAGGTGGTTGGAGTTACTCAAAGATTATGACATGAGTATTCTCTATCACCTACGTATAGCTAATGACATTGCAGATGCTTTAAGCAGGTTGCCTATAGGTAGTACTCCGATTTGAGGAAGACAAGCAAGAGTTAGCAAAAATGTGCAATGTCTTGTACGTTTAAGAGTTCGACTAATTGGTTCCAATGAAGGAGGAGGAGTTGTGTTTAACTATCTCTAGTGTCTGAAGTGAAAGAGAAATAAGATCAAGACCACATTTTTCTTGAATTGAAGACAAATGTTCATAAGCGAAAAGTGATGACTTTAGAACAAGGGGGAGATTGTGTATTGAGGTATCAAGGTAGAGTGTGTATCAAAGGTGGATGAACTCCAAGAACGGATCATGGAGAAAGCTCATAGCTCCAAATATTTTATTTATCCAGGTTCCACAAAGATGTATCGTGACTTAAGAAGAGACTATTGGTAAGTAGCATGAACGTAGGTATTGAAGAGTTCATTGCTATGTGCCTGAATTGCCAGCAAGTCAAGGTAGAGCACTAGAAGCCGGTGGCATTAATCATAACATAGATCTTTCGGAATGGAAAGTGGGAGATGATCAATATGGATTTATTTACAGGTTTACCATAGAATGGAAAGTGGGAGATGATCAATTGGGTGATTGTTGATCGAATGACTAAATCAGCCCATTTCTTACTGGTAAAGACTACCCACTTAGTAAAGGATTATGATAAATTATATACTCAAGAGGTAACCATACTTCATTGAGGTATGGTGTCCATCATTTCAAATAGAGGTGCAAAATTCACCGCAAAATTCTAAAAGTCTTTGCAGAAAGGTTTAGGTTCGAAGGTGAACCTTAGTACTGATTTTCATCCCTAGACTAATGGTAAAGTAAAGAGTATGATTCAGATTTTAGTGCATATGTTGAGGGCGTGTGTCATCTATTTCAAGGGTAATTAGGATGATCTCTTACCTCTCATAGAGTTTGCTTACAATTATAGTTATCACTTTAGCATCCAGATTGCTCCTATTGGATGGTTTAAGGTTGGCGAAGCTGGGCTGATAGGTTCATACTTGGTTCATCAGGCCATGGAGAAAGTTAAAATTATTCAATTGAGGTTGAGAACAACACAAAGTCGTCATAAATCCTATACAGATGTCAAAAAATAGACTTAGAGTTTGAAGTAGATGATTGGATTTATTTAAAGGTTTCACCCATGAAGGATGTTATGAGGTTTGGCAAGAAGGGGAAGCTTAGTCCCCGGTATATTGTTCTTTACAGGATATCCAACAGGATTGACAATGTAGCTTATGAATTGGAGCTACCGTCAGAATTAGCAGTGATTCATCTGGTATTTCACATTTCCATGTTGAAGAAGTGTATGTACGATCTTTCACTTATAATACCAACTGAAGATATTGGTGTTAAGGATATTCGATCTTATGAGGAGATTCCCATTGAGATACTTGATCATTAGGTTCGCAAGTTGAGAACCAAGGAGGCAATGGCGGAGCCAAAAATTTTATTAAGGTGTACAAAAATAATGGTGTGATTGTCAAAATAAAATAAAACACATTCTGATATCTGGCATTTGAACTCCTTCACTCTAGTGGACAGCCATTATCACTGTGTAAAACACATAACTTTTGTCAAGAGTGGCCAACCTTTAAATATATATCCTTTAAATATAGAATTTGACATATATATATACAATAATAATTTTTCGATGAACACCCTGGTAAGGTTGTGGCTACGCCACTGCAAGGAGGTAGCATTAATCAAGGTCTTGTGGGATCAGTTTATTGAAGAAGATACTTGAGAAGTTGAGGAGGATATGAAGAAGAGATACCCACATATGTTTGAGTCCGTATAAATTCAAAATTATGGCTAATCTTTTTCTTGGCATTTATTTTAAGTTGATATGTTGTGTTACTTTGCATATTGAGTGTTTGAATTGAGTGTCAAATGTGACCATCCTTAGTCTATTTAGAGTGATCTTATTCGATAAGGAATGTTTCCAAGGGTAAAATATTGTAACACCACAATATTTGAAAGAGCTAAAAATAGAAAAATATAAATAGAAAATAGCAAAATCTGAAATTTTGAAAGTGATGCTAAGTGTGAGTTTTGGATCAACTTAAAATGATCATAACTTTTTGTAAATGATGATTTAGGTGTCCCATAAGATATAAAATGAAAGGCATTGTAATATTCTTTCCAACACCACTGAGTTTGGTAATTTTTGAGCTTTTATGAAGAAGATATGACCATTTGAAGTCGGACTGTCCAATTAAGGAAAGTTACCCAAGAATATGAGAGGTATTTTGGTCTTTTCCATAACCTATCAAATTTAATTCATTTTTAGTAATTAATTATGGGTATAAAATTATTTGGTTTAATTTACACAATCATAATTCATTCTAGGGTTTAAGAAAAGAGTTCGACAAGATAAAAGAGGAGAAAAGAGAAAAGTCTAGGTTTTGTCAAGTTCTTGAGGTTTCATTCCGGATCTCGCTAAGGGTTTGATCCATCAGATGTATATGAGTTCTTATAGGGTTGATTTTGTTTATCAACACACCAATCATGCTATTCTCAACATAATTTCGATCTTAAAAGTTGAAGGATTTGAGTTCTTGATGAGTTTCATTCGTAATCTTGATTGTTAAGGTTTTGACGAGTTCTTATGATAAAAGTTAGTTATTTGAGGTTGTTTTTGAATAAATTCTAGTGTATTTGTATTGGATAATTGAATCTAAGGAAAACTTGAGAAAAGAAATTGACTATAGACGAATTAGGGTTGGAAATAGAAGAAATATTCATTGAGAAGTTTTGGGGAGAGGCTGGGGTGATGCGCCCTCGATGCGCTAGAAGGCACAGAATGATGCGCCCTGATACGCCAAAAGGTATTGGGCCGCACGCCAGCAGTGTGCCAAAAATGATTCTCTGAATTTCAGGGGCTGGCGCGGGGCGCTAGATATGCGTCAGGGTCGCCTGCCCCCACCTATTTTCCATCGTTTAGTTAGTCCTTCTAAAGTGTACTAACACTTCGTTTCAATTCTAAATACTTGAAAATACTTCTAAACATCTAAAAATCATTCATAAATATAAATCATAACCCTTGAATCCATAATTCAAATTCAAGGTAGAGTTAGAGTCAAGTCTTGAGAGTTCTTCGAGTCGTTTTAAAAGGTCCCTTGCAATTGCTTTACATCTTGTGTTAAATGAATTTGACATAGAGTTTATAAGAGTATACTGAGTCCATTTTCTTTTAAATGATATATGCGAACAAATTATTCCCATGAGAAAATATTTTTGCATTTAAAATGGGAGGAAACACCATTTTCCAAAAGAGTTTTCATGAGCATTTTTAGTACCATATCTTTTAAGAGAAAGATTTTTGAGTAATAATCTCAAACCATAGAAAGATTTATCTTTTTAAACATATGAGTCATTTACATTTTGAGAGTTGAATTGAGCACCGATATGGGAACAAGTTCAGATAACTCAAAGTCTTCATAAACCATGTAACCAACGTGGGTAGAAAGGGTCATACTTTCAAGATGATTCCTTAATGCTTTTTATTATAGACTAGTGGATCCACTTAGTAGTAGCATCTATACCCCGGAAAAGCATAGGATAGTTCTGGCATTGTGGGATAGACAATATATCATCACTTAGCTCATATTGATGGTTGTAGGTTAGAGAAATCCCATAGACTTATTTGTATCCTTACATATACAAACATAATTTATATTGTATTTTCTAATACATTGAGTTTTTATCTACTATTTAAAGTTTTTCTTTGTACTGCATCTTTATTACTACTTTATATTGAAATGAGTTATGTAGAGTTGAGACGAGATAAGTGTTTCTTTCGGTTCCAGTTCAAGTATGTCTTGTTTTAGATTTATCCTCACATACTCGTACATTTCATGTACTAAAACCATCTGTCCTACATCTTTTATGATGCAAATATGGTTAACCAGGATCAACCTCTGGTGCTTCGTTAAATCCAGTCGAGTTCCAGAGTCATTTGGTGAGCCTCTTTACTTTTCGGAGGATCCCTTTGTTATGTTTTGTTGTTTAGTTTTGTTAGGATGATCAAGGGTCTTGTACCGAAATCCCGCATAGTATTTAGAGGCTTCATAGATAGATAGACTCTAGTTTCTGAGTCTTTTCATTTTCATTCCGTTTTATGTTGAGACTTGAGTTGCCACTTTGGATAGTTGAATGTTTATTTATAAAACATTTTAAGTAATCATTTGAGTTATAGTTACTTTTTAAAGTGCTTTTATTATGAGGAATTCTTCTCCTAAGAATTAAGCTAGACCAAGAATTCGCTTGGGATCAGCAATGATTCTCGAGTGTCGATCGTGCCCAGGGTACAAGCTCGGGGGCGTGACAACTTTGAGTTGAAGGACTTACAAAAACATAAGAGAGTTGAGAAAACAAGATTAAAAAAACTTAGAAAAGTTCGGATATTTGATAAACAAGTACAGAATAGTATCCAAGTGTGAAACTATCATGCTTGATGTAAACTGAGCATGAGGGCAAAAAAATATTTATATATGGATTGACTATAAAAGAGTTGAGAAGTATGGGAAAAAGAAAAAAAATAAACACCCAATAGCAACTAAGTATTTGATGAAGGGCAATATACAGAGAATAATGAATAAGGAAATAAGCATATCATGTTGAAACTAAGGTGAAGTAAGAAAACAAACTTAATTGATTTTGTCTTTGTCTTAAAGTGTATAGGAAAGAATAGTTACTATTTTTACCAAATAATTTCTGCTCGACCCTTGGCCAAAAATTAAAACTTGAAAAAGTCATTTTGATCCTAAAGTACAATGTTCTGCTTGAGTGAGGAATACACTATTAACAATCGTATGACATGTTTTGATATGTCTTGAATTTTCTTGCGAGAGTGAGAGTATTTGATTTTATCATGCCCCTGTAGATTATATATAATGACTGATAAAATGACAATTCTTTGATAACGAGTGCACTTAATTGTTAGAACTGGTAACTTAGTGATTGCAGTAATTACATCTTAGCATTTTGACCCTATATATGTCATCATGAAAGAGTCAGTCTAGAAGTTATGATGTTTGTATAGAAGTGTGGAGTTAAAAGATTGTGTTTGAATAAGTAAATTTCAACTCATGATTAAAGTGTCTATGTAAATCGAATTTATGTGTAATCTTGTCCAATTAGCATTGATGTGAATAAGATGAGTTGTTCAAGCATGAAAAAAATCTCTAAGTATGTGGTGGTGATATGAGTGTATTTTTGCATCTAAAACTTTAAATATCATATTTTATTCATAATTTAATTAAGTTATGAGTATAAAGTTGTGAATATCCATATTTTTATTGAATATTTATTGTGATACACTAAAAGGTATGATTAAGATTGTTTTAAGCTAAAAGCAACAAGAAAGCACTTGAAAAATTGAATAAGAGTACATAACAAACTAATTCAAACTTAAATGCAGCCAAAGAATTTGTAGAAAAGGAGTTTGTGGTGCGAGGTTGCCTACCCTGCGTTGGACCTCGTGCCACACCTGTTTCAGCCAAGATTTACAAACTTAATTTTTCTGTGACTATATTATGAAATACGAAGGAGGCTGGAGCATGAGATGGAACCCACATTACAACTTTTTGTGTCACGCAGTATGGCCCAAACCGCATTCCCTAGTATTGTCGGGCTGAAGTTGACCAAAGTTAAAATAGAGTTTAATTCAAATTTGAATCCTGACCATGTTGTTATATATATATAGAAGATTCCAAGTTAGGAAATACTCATAACATAGAAGATCCATTATTCATCAATTTTTTTAGGATTTCTCTAACATTCTTGGTAGAATATTGTGGAACGAACAACATTCTCTTGCAATAGTTGCATTAATCAAATGTATTGTTTACTTTCATTTACATTAATGTTTTTCAATAGTTTAAATTATAATTGTTATTGTTTACAATTGGTATTCAATATATATATAAACTCATGATTAGAGTTATGAAACTTAGATTAGTAATGATGATAATAGATTATATACATTAAATCTTATGACGAAGGGGGTGATTATTGTGGATTAAGATTCTTTAGTGTTGACTGTTTTTTAATGGTTGCAAACATTAAGAACTCGTTCGTATTCTGACTTGCTTGACCAAAGAAGTTAAGAATAGAAAAAAAGTTCATTATAGAGATATTTTGATCTACCAACCTTGATCTGGAGATGTGATAATATAACTTGACTGAAACTTTTGATGAATGATCAAATTAATTCGACACCCAGGTGTTGACAATTGATATTCTCTTAATTTGATCGAGAAGCTTTATGAGACATATAGATTCGTCAATTTTACACAATGAACACAACTGAATAAGTTAATAGTACTTTATCCGTCAAGTGTAACCTTTGTTCATCTTTATGGTTAATTAAAATTCATTAACTAAAGTAGATAGTTTCCGTTTAAGTGCCCAACCTCAATAGTAGTTACTAATATAATTTTATTAGTAAATTATAAAGATCTATGACAATGGTCTTTGTAGAATTCGATCTCGACCAAATTAGGTTGTTATATTTTAACATCGATCGTTATAATTTTCAATTTAAGAGTGAACTTTAGGTGACATCTCAATTCTTATGTCATTTTGCCCGAAAACATTACTTCCAAAAATAACATAAATTAGCCAAATATATCATAATTAATATAAGTTAGATGTATTTATTACGAATTCATATTAATTAAAACATAATATGAATATGAATAAAATAGTATGAAAGGACCTGTAAATAAACCTGTCATAAATTATTATGGAAATAAAGAAAAAATTTCAAAAATATTCAATCCAACTTAAAATATTACGCCATGTAATCTAATATGCAATATTATACCTAAACATATATATACTATATATAATGTATCAGTCTTGTATAAGAGTGTATAAAATGTTTTATATTAAATTACGAGATGTAAATAACTTTATCTAGTAAATTTAGAGAGTAATTTTCCTAAATAAAAGAAGATATTTGTCTATGTACTTCTAATTGAAGGTCCTACTAATTTCTGTTTTTAACTATACCACCATAATTTTCACTTTTGTAACCTTTTCGAACATTATGCAAAACCACATCACCCTTCCAAACACTTTTCTTTTCCATTTTATCATAACAAAATAAAAATAATATTCAGTGACGTGCTTTATTTACTAAAACACTTAGCAATCATATTTTCAGCTTTTTATTTAGGATTGTTTGAAGAGCTACTCTGCTAATTAGATTTAGTATAATTATATTGCCTAGTATATTAGATTAGTCGTGTAATTATTTGATAAAAAATAATTGGATGAAATTGGCGGGGATAATTACACTATTTAATTCTTAGTAAAGGATTGTGAAATGTTGACAATCATTATTTATATGGTGTAGTGTAATTTATAAGTTTATTATTTTTTATTGTATTTATATTTTTATTTTGTTTAATTTTATTTTTTTTTATTTTAAAGTTTCTTTTTATTTTTATTATTCTGAAAGTTTTTTTTTAGTTTATATTATTTATATTTCATTTCCTTCTCTTGTAAGAAAAAATCCTTTCTCATTCTCAATTTTTACCTTCGGTGATTTCATGCAACTTTTTGTATAATCTATTTTTATGGTATGTTTATTTTTTTCTCATTAGCATAATTTTGATAGTATACCAATTTTTAAATTAAAGTAGAATTAATTGTTGAGTAAGATTATAGACTTATATTTTTCTTTTCTTTAAATCATCTTATGTATGTTATATTGAAATTGAATATAAAAGTATTTTGTTAAATTTTTTATGTTGAAATTTAACATTGCATTTGAAACTTGGTTATTTTCGAAGTATTTCTTCAAATTTATGATAATAAACTAGACGTAAAACATATATTTATAATTGAAACAAGTGTAAAACACATACTAAAATTATGTTGAATTTTTGTGAGTTTCATATCTAAACTATTGAGAGTGTGAGTTTCATACATAAACTATCACTTATTAGTTTGAGAAACGTACATATCTCTTTTGTAACACTCTCATTATGGTGTCTATAAACAATTTCTCTCTTACTTAAAAAATTAGCATATAACACTTCGCATGGGACGAATTTCACCTTGACGAAAATTAAATAAATCAAGTATTAGTTAAAATTAAAGATTAAAACTTATTACCCCAAGAAAATATTATTTTGCTTAAAATAAAATACAATATATTTTTCTACTTCAACTTCATCTTTACCCCACCCCCACCCCCGGCTTACATCCCCTCCAAATACTGATTTAGGAATTATTTTATTTTTAAAACAAATACAATTCGCTCCATCCAATTATTTATTTCAATTTTTTTTGTTTTGTATTAGATATATGCCTATCGAAAATATATTTTACTTGTCGTTTCAAGATTTTTTTAAAAAATAAAATTTTTCTTTATATTATATTTGATACATTAAAAAAATTCTAAAAAATAAAAATAATATCATTTTTTGGAGAACAAGTGGGTGAAGTATGAATTTTTAAAAATATATTATAAAAGAAACTTTTAACAAAATGAAAAGAGAAGCATTGTTGGAGTGGAGAAGGGATATAGAGAGGAGGTGATGAAGTGCGATAAGAAAAAAGCCCGGAAGCAGTGGATAAGAGGTTTGATGAAGAAAAAAAGGTGGTAAAATAGTAGAATAAATCGGTACGTTGAAGGCCCGGCAATTCACCCTACTTTCCGCTTTTCCCGGCTACAGCCCCTAACTACTACCCCACCATTTCTTCTTCCATCTGTTCTAAATATACAAACAAATAAACGTCAAAACCAACTATCTTTTTTCTCTCTCTCCACCTATATAACTTCCTCTCTCTCTCTTTATTTCACTTCCCTCCCCCTTCTTTCTTCTTCTTAATATTTTTAAACTTCAATTTAATCATTCATTTTCCATGGAAAAAGACTACTTCATCAATGGCGGAATCCCTAATCCAGCCCTTCAGTTTGAACCTACTATGTCATTCCCTTCTTGGAATCCCTTACATTCAGGGCAATCTTTGTTTAACCCCAACTGGGATCATTCAACACCTCAATTTGACTCAACTTTGAACGCGATTGTATCTTCTTCTCCTGCTGAGTTGATTGGAAAACTGGGTACTGTTTGCAGCTCCCCTCAAGCGGTTTTGCACAATAACAGTTATAATAGACCCATGATGGGAAAAGATAATATACCCAATTTGGGAAGTTCACTTCCTCCTCCATTACCTGCTGATCCAGGTTTTGCTCAAAGAGCTGCTAAATTTTCTTGTTTTGGGAGTCGTAGTTTCAACGGCAGAACGAGTCCGTTGGGGTTGAACAATACGGAATTATCACATAGATCTGCTCAAACATTGGGGAATGGAAAGTTGCCTAGAGTTTCGAGTAGCCCTTCTCTCAAGCAAGGTGGATCCCCTTTGCAAATCAAGAATTCGGGTCAAACCCGGATGGAAATGAACTCTAACGAGTCTGTTTCAGAGCCAAGTGGGGAAACAGGATCGAAACTTCCAACTGAATTGAATTCTAGTCCTAGAAAAAGAAAAGCAGTTTCAAGAGGGAAAACAAAGGAAGATTCCCCAACTGAAGGAGCTAATGGAAACAGGGTAAGGATTATTATCTCAGTCAAAAAGAGATTTTGAGTAAATGCAATAATCAAAATTTCATTTCAGGGAAGTGAAGCTGATGATAATGCAAGAGCAAAGCGATGTAAGCAAGTAGAAAGTAATGGGATAGAAAATGGAAGAGTACACATGGAAGAATCAAAGGATGATGAAACCCAAAAACAAGTTATGGAACATCAAAAGCCTACTGAACCACCAAAGGACTATATTCATGTTAGAGCAAGGAGAGGACAAGCTACTGATAGCCATAGTTTAGCAGAAAGAGTAAGCATTAACAATCACTTTGCTGTTTCAAAGACCATATTTCTCGTGTTAACAATCTCCTTTTTCCATAGGTGCGACGGGAGAAGATTAGTGAAAGAATGAAGCTTTTACAAGATCTTGTACCAGGCTGTAACAAGGTTAGCTGAAATGCATCAACAATTTATCCCTTTCTGGTAATACCAGTCCTATTTCTAACCCGGCTTCATTAATTTGTGTACCAGGTGACAGGAAAAGCACTAATGCTTGATGAAATTATAAACTATGTACAGTCACTCCAACGACAAGTCGAGGTAATTCACAGTTTCCCTAATCGCGAATTCTATGAAACGTATTGTGATTCATCAGCTAATTCTTCTGTTTTATAGTTCCTATCCATGAAGTTGGCAACAGTGAACCCAAATTTGGATTTCCCCCTCTCCAAGGATGTAAGTGTATAATGATTCATCGTTCCTTCTTTTACATGACATTCTAAAACAATATCTTGTGTTCTTTCAGATATGTCAACCAAATGGCTCTGTGGCCCATCCTGTTTTCCCAATAGATAAAACATCATCTTCTTACCAACAAGGCCGGAGCGATATTCCTAATGGAGCACTAAGTCAATGCTCAGTGGACACATTAGATAACTCACTATGCCGTAGCCTGGGAATGCAATTGCCTCCCCTTGATGGATTTGCTGAATATCTTAATCAGGTAAAAATAATAATTCAAGATTTAACTTATTTGCAAAGACGCAAGATTTTACATTATCAGTGTATAAACCAAACATTTCTCATCATGTAATTTGGTTTTAACAACTTCATTTCACCAGTTCCCTGAGGATGACCTGCAAAGCTTTGTGCAGATGGGATTTACCCAAAACCCCAACAAGGATATGACACTGCAATCACAAGGTAAGAAGAGGGATCGCGTCGAGTTTATTAAAATGCTCAAATATATAAATTGATAATGAATTGATGAGTGTTTTTATTAAAATCTTTTGATGCAGGGCCTCATCAAACGTCTCACATGAAAATTGAGATGTAGTCACCATTCATTTGTCTAGGAAGAAAGAGACTTCTGTGTATAGGAAGAGATTTTTAGTTTAATCTTTCTTCAGAAATTATTACTACTACTAATTGACAATATTACCTAAAATTTAATTGTACGAATTTTTTGTTTTGCTAAGTGATGAGTATTTATTGTGTAATAACATTATTAAGATCCAAGAGTCATTTGGGTGCAAACAGCACATGTAATTTTCTTTTTCTTTGTAAATAAATGAGAAATTAAGATGTTATTATCATCAGCTTTCATTTTCATTCACATTGTCCATTAGTGTTTACTGAATAATCTCATACTCAAATCTTCTAAAAGATTCCTTCATGGTTGATGTGAAATTATAGAGCAATTAAAACTGCTACTTATGATTATTCAGGTATGTTGTAACCAGCTGTAACGCTGGGTGGGGCTCCTAACCCCTTTCTAAATTCTTTTATGAATCATTAGTTAAAATTCCTTATTAAATTTTAATCGTAATTTTTTATCGAAAAGATTTCTTAGCCCTAGCCAAGCAAGAGCAGATATAATGATTAGCATATAACTTAGTAATTTCGATTCGAACTCTACTCAATAAGTTATAAGTTGGGATACAATCCGAAAAACACAAATACGTATTGAAATTGCCTCGGTGATCGTGCGCAGAAATTAAACTGCTTTCTGCTGATTATTAACCTGAAACAGAAGCTTCCGTCAGTGTATTTTGACAGAGTGGTAATTAATAAAACAGAAAGTAAACTTAATTGATTACTATAAAAATAAAATGATTAAAATAAGGGGGACATCAAAAGAATCCCAGGTTGGCATTAATAGGTGAGATTCTGACTAGACTCAATGAATGATAGGACTTAATTTGCTTCTTATTCTAAAAAAATATGAATAAACAGGAAAAAGTTAAATGGAGTAGTGGAGTTCTGGTATGGAAAGATACCCTTAAGAAATAGATTAATCATTTGATGGAAAGAGATTAACAAAAAAATAAAGTTTATGGGGTTAAACAAAACATTTCTGCTTTGCAGCCTTATCTTATTTTAATAATAAGGAGAGTTACTTCCATTATTGGTCTCACAAGCATGTTATAAATTATCACAAAGATTCTTTTAATTTGGTCTCTCTTGCATGAAAAAAAATAGGACTATAGTACTAATTATTATATCTTAAATATTAAAGCCAACAATTTTTTAAGAAATAAGATGATCAATCATGTAATCAAATAAATTATTTCTTTCACTAAAAAATTATTTAACAAAACAATATTTTTGATTGATAAACTTGAACAAAATTAATCAATCAAAATAATTTGAACTCTAGAATAATACGCTGTCTGAATGAGATTAAAGTACAACAACGAAGTTTGATCGTTTGGACTAACATTAGTTAATAATTCATTTCCATTTCAATTTATAGAATGTTGAGACTAGCTTCATTTTTTTTAGGTGTAAGACAACTAATCTTTGGTGTTACATAGATCATTACCTAATTAATCACATATTAATTAGGTTATGTTATTGAAAGAAATCATGCCTACTTTACAGAAAATTTATTTTAAATTATATACCGCGTAACCAAATTTTGATACAAAGATCCAGAACATTTCTTAATAAATATAATTATTCGGTAATTAATCATTCTACTAAAAAGTTCTGCAGCATATAATAATTTATTAATTTAGTCTGTCAGCAAAGCCAAAGAAACCTTACAAAGTTCCTTCCATTTACTAATCATAAGGAGATTTACAGGGAGATTTGCAGGCAGGACTTGAATGTCTCTTCTTCAAATTGATTTTTACTTTTCTGGTCAGAATATGCCAAATCAAATATAAAATATTGCTGTGATTTCCCCTTTAATTTTGTATTTTGAATTTCCTTTGCCAACCCATTATTGAGGACACTCCAAATTCATACCCACGGAAGTGATATACTGACACCAACATATTCATTGAAATTCTGCAAATGAGATTTGAAGAAAATAGAATATACACAAATCTTATCACTATCTTATGAAGATAAAGTATTATTTTCAAAAGATCATCAGTTCAAGCGCAACAACTCCAGGTAGACAATGAAGAGAATGTAGCAAACAAACAATGTAAAGTTTACTTAAAAGAAATTGAAAACAATAATAAAATAATGTGATAATCAAATGCAGTAAACAACACATATTAGGATAGATCATTGCAAATAATTATAAACAACGATTAAAAAAAACTACAATAATACAACTAGTACCATGGAAAATACCAGTCATCCTAAGCAAAGACAATACTACACTACCTATTAACATTCTACCCTAATGCATGTCCGCATCACCATCCTATCTAAGGTCACGTATGTCCTGGGTAATTTGAAGTTGCGTCATGTCATGGTTTATCACCTCTCCCCAATACTTCTTTGGTCTACCTCTACCTCTTCTCGTACACTCTATAACCAACCCTTCACACATCCTCACCGGTGCATTGTTGCATCTCTTCTCCAAATGTCCAGACCATCTTAGTCTCACTTCCCTCATCTTGTCCACTATAGAGGCACTCCCACATTATTTTCAGATATCCTCATTTATAATATTATCGATCCCAATATGAGCACACATCCATCTTAGCATTCTCATCTCTAAAACATGTATTTTCTAGACATGGATGTTTTTACTAGACAATGGTCTAACCATCACTCTGTAAAACTTACCTTTGAGTTTCAGATGTACTTCTTATAACACAAGAATCCGAAGGCAAGCTTCATTTTATCTGATTCATGCCACATCAATAGGATGCACGATATCCGTATAAATGATAAATGAATTTCTTTATGAATGTGATTGCATGATGAGAATTATGGTAGTATTACCTTGTATATTAATGATGACTTATGTGATGTCTTGGACACTCAATTCATGAAGGTTTTCCAAAATAGCATGAATGTATGTTTTAATTAAAACGTCATTTTAAAGCATGTGTTTTGCATAATGCCATACTTAGTACAATGTTTGTACTAAATCCATATTCTTCTATATTTCTAAAGTATAGATGGAAGAAAGTGAAGATTTTTAGAAGTTGAAGCTTGGGAAATAGAGTTCTCTCAAGTCTCGTGGTACATCCTCATATGTTCTGGGACGAAGATATTATGTTTAGTTTTCTTTCTATTAAAGACTTGTATTAGACTAAGAGTTTCTTTTCAATGTAAAGGAACGTGACCCTATAATATTAAGATGTGTCTAAGTTGGCTTGTGATGATTAAACTTGTTCCTTAGTTTTAATAAAAGAGTTTCCTATTAGTTATGTTGTGAAAAGTTTTAATTTGGTACTACTTTTCATACCTATGTAATGAATGAAAGATAAGAGGCTTGTACAGACCTCCGAGAGGTCGAGTACGCCGTGTGACTTCTAGAGGGTGCTCCCCGGTCGTTACAGTAAGATCAAGACAGGGTATGTGGAGTATAAATTCAATGATGGGGTGTGTGAGGTAGACATGGAAGTGAGTTTTCACACACAAGTCCCTAAAGAGACAATTATTTCAAGTATCTTAGGTATATAGTATAGGAAAGTGGAGATATTTTTATCCAAAGTTATCCTAAGACTCACCTAGGTAAGACATGAAGAGACCACCGATACAACCTCTTCAACACACACCTAGTGATCCTTAAGACTATCAAATATAAGCATACTTCATTTTAACTCAACAAGTCAACATTCATTACTTAAAAGAAACATTAATGCATTTAAAATCTTCACATAAAGACCATCCTCTACCACAACCCCCAAGTTACACTATTGCAATGTGAAAGTAGCATCCCATACTTGTCACGTACGGGAATAGCCCCCAGACATAATCGGCGTCGTCGTCCTCTTTGAGGACTAAGACTAGAATCTTAGCTTACATCATTACATTCATAGGTCAAATTTAGCAGAAAAAACTTTTCATTTCTTATACTTGGAGGTTTATATAGACCTCTACATACACACAGTATATATATTGAGTATATATAGGCCCTTTGTATAGGAATCTTACTTAGTCTTGTACTTTTATTGCACGTAGATATGTAGAAAATGTAACATAGTCATAATAATCATCTCACTTAATAACCATCTAATAAGAGTATATCAAATTGGGCCTAGCCCATACATCAATGAAGCAAGACCACATATAGGTCATACAATTGTTAGTACTCAATATGAAAGGAAAAAAAATATAAGAGTCTAAAACTCGTAACAACTCCATTAGCTAGATAGTGTCATCGCCCTCGGAAAGTAAGGACCTACCCTACTTGGATGATCAAGAGATCCAAGTCTTCTTCAAGTCGTATCAAAAGCAATTCAACAATCGAAACCTAAAATGTTGGGGAAAAGGAAGAAATGGGGTTAGTACGCCACTCGTACTAAGTATTAGACCATATGCACACATATTATCAAATCATGCTAAAAAGGGACCTTTCTTGAAAATATGCTATTTTACCCTTTTGAAAACCTTATGCACATTCAAGAATACCATACCAAATCAATAAGACATAGTTATTAAGTCATAAGCATGTATGTCACAAGACCAACAACATCAAAACTAGTCAAGTCAACATGCATTACTATAATTGAACACATAGTCAAGTAACTCCATCATCAAATCATAATAGCAACATGCATGAATAAGAGTACATTTCAACATGGCTAAAGTAAGACAATTACCCACAACCCTTATCAAGTCAACAAGTGCAATGATCAAGAAAATCCCCATAACCTTACTCAATCAAGTAACCTAACAAGAATCATGACTAACTTACCACTTCACATATCATAAAATTTAAGAGTACATAGCATCATACTTTAACAATATAGACCAACACATAATCATAAGCGGCACCAATCAACATATAGTATCAATGATGTGCAAGTTCATCATATACATGTCATATAGCATTATAAGCATATTCATATATAAGAACATCATCCTAAGACTCCCCTCAAGGCTATTGAGTGCAATGTTTAGGTAGAGTCCCATACCTCTACCTAGACTAAGCTAAACCCCTTAAGTCACTTAGTTAGAGTTCAATCCTTTAGTTCATTTTGCCTTTTGCGAACATCTTGCTCTAACCGACATAGACCACATGAGCTAATGTGGAATCCAGAGTTATGGAACCCTACACCAAAAAAAGGTGGACTACTTTCCAAGGTAGTAGTAAAGCATAAACATAGCAACTACGTGGATCCACTAGCTAGTATTCATATCGGGGAAACATAGTTTAAGAACTAGGAGATACAGTCGGGACCCTCTTTATGCTACATGCATTGCAGTCTCCAATCTCAAGAGTACATTAGTGATCCTACCTTTCCTATGTGGGAAGGGACACTCCTCACTCTAGTTCACTCAGTTCTAAGCTAGAGTCCCTTTTTGAAATGTCTTTAATGTCTTTATTAATCATCATAACCTAATGTAGGTCATAGGGTCTAACCCTCGTATAACATCATCATCATCATATCTCAATAGGAATTGCATGAGTATTGTCCTTTCATTAAAATTTACATAGGTGATGTTAGCACATTAACATTTCATATCATGATAAGGCACATTGGTAAATCATTCACCATCCTTATAACATTTACATCTTAAGATAACACCTCACAAATCATGGTCAAGACATTTCAATTCTACATCATACCAACCTATCAATCCTAATACAAGGCATACTCCAATACAACATCATGACTTAATCACAATTAACCACAATTTGAAGTAAAAGATAGGGATCACAAGACTTTCCAGGTCTCCTTCATAATTCATCATCAAGGTCTTACCATCAACCCTTAATTCAACCCAATTATGGTATTACATCATCATCATTCAATGACCAACATGATATCAAGGCTAAAAGAATTACTATATCACAATTCAATATTAGATCGTAAATTAAGATAAGATACTTAGGTTAATTCATAACATACTTCTTTACCTAGATCAATTCTCAAGAACTAGCATGAATAAACCATAAATCACCCTAATCCTTTCATTATTAGTATAATAATATCTCTAGTAGCAACTCAACCAATAACCAAGTCAATTGAACCAATACAATACAATTTATGTCAAGATCATCACCTAGGGTTAAGGGGTAAAGGTCATCTTCTACAAACTAGACCAAAACACCAAGATATATCATAATTAAGTTAATATACATGTTAATATATTCATAATATCCAAAATAAATCGTAAACAAATCAATTCATAACATCAATTTCGTATTGGATGAAAATCCACTAGAAAACTCAAGTTTAGAAATCAATTTGATGGAACCCATTGAGAAAAGAGGTTTCAAAGGTGAATTAGATCGCATACCTTGTTAATTGATGAAGATTGGTGGAGAAAATTAACCCTTTTAATCCCTTAAACCCTCCCCTAGCTTGGTCTTCAATGATGTTCTTCACTAGAGAGAGAAAGAAGAGAGAAGGAAGAGAGTTTTTGGTTTGGAAATTATGAACTTGGGTTAGTCTAATTTAGGTTAGGATCTTTATATAGGTACTTAATTAACTTAATTAGATCTCCATTAACCCCTAACTAACCACCTAACCCCTTAATTAATTATTTGGAGTTAAGTGAAAACGTGTAGGAATTTACAGGCCCCATCGACGAGACCACGATCGACGAATCGTTGGTCCATCGACAGCCAGTCCCTCCTTCCGTGCTGCACATCCGTGGTTTTGGTCAGAGACTATGCAAAATTAACCCTCCAGGATTTTGGCTAAGTGATCATCGACGGCGGCATTGACGCCCCATCGATTCACCAATGACCCTTCGTTCCCCTTCGTGGGTGAACACTGCCCAGGCAGTCTTGACCCCAAATGCAAGGGTCCTCCTCAAGGGACCTTAGTTGGTTCTTAGGGAGTCTTACCCGGAATTTTCGACCATGAATCAACTTAAACACATGTTAGACACCCTTCCAACAATTTTCATCACTTTCCGACTAAAAAAATCTAGTCAAATAGGCTTAGGCACGCTAGCACCTCATTGAACTAGTTTCTGAACGTCATGGACGTTCTTAAACGTTTTGGTTTCTAGACTGCCATGACTTATATTCATTAAAATGGACTTTGAAACAGTGTCTAGATCTTATGACACTTATGTTAAGCTCTAGAACACGTCTTGGATTTTCGAAGTGTTACATTATCCCCCCCCTTAGGAATATTCGTTCCCAAATGACACTAAGCAGCCCAACCAACAACAATACATAACAACATTAACCATATCACTTACACAAGGCAATTCAAAACTTCAATTCCCACACATAAGGCTCAACATTACATTATGAGGAATATCCTTCTCACAACAACAAGAGCTCAACATAGCATTTATGAGTCAATTATGCCAAAGTTCAACTTACCAACATGCTACATATGATTTCATAAAGACTCACCATAAAAAAATGCACAACATGACTCAAAACAAGCAAAATTGCAAATTATGGCTATACTTCACTAGAATTCACTTTAATAATATTAAAAATGCACATTTTGCAAAATCCCCTAAAATCAAAGCAACTTCAATTTTTAGTCATTATTTTCATTATTAGTAAGAACTACTAACCTTAGTTATTAAATAGATGAGGGTAACGGGACTCCATGTCGGCCTCAGCCTCCCATGTTGCACCCTCAACGAGGGGATTCTTCCATAACACTTTCAGGCAAGCCACTTCTTTATTCCTCAATCTCTTTACTTGCCTATCAAGGATTTGAACCGGAACTTCCTAAAGAGAGGTTATCCTTCACACCAAGACCCTCAATAGGAACAATAGACTTGGGATCACCATATACTTCCTATGCATGGAGACATGGAAAACCGGATGAACCGAAGCCAATTCACTAGGAATTTTCAATTCATAGGCATTCTTACCAACTCTTTGCAAGATTTCATAGGGACCCACATAACGAGGAATCAACTTCCCTTTATTGCCAAATCTAACCACCCTTTCATAGGCGAATTTTTTAAGTACACTTTATCACTTTCTTCAAACTCAAAATCCCTTCTCGTATGTCGGTATAAGACTTTTGCCGACTATAGGCCGTTTTCAACCGATTCCTTATAATATGAACTTTCTCCAAAGTCTGATAAATAAAATCGGGACCAAGAAGCGAAGGTTCACCCACTTCAAACCATCCAATAGGAGACCACACCTCCTACCATATAAGGCTTCACAAGGAGCCATGGATATGGATGAATGAAAACTATTATTGTAAGGTAACTCCACCAAAGCCAAATGTTTGTCCCAATTTCCCTTGAAATTAATAATACAAGCCCTAAGAATATCTTTAAGGGTTTGAAAAGTAAGCTCCGCTTGACCATCCGTTTGGGGATGAAAAACGGTACTCAACTTCACCTTTGTACCCAACCCTTCTTGGATGACCTCCAAAACCTAGATGTGAATTGTGCACCCCTATTCGATATGATGGATAACAGAATACCATGGTAACACACAATCTCATCTATGAAGATTCTTGCATAGTCTTCCGCCGAATAAGTAGAATTCAAGGGAATAAAATGAGTGGACTTGGTCAACCTATCCACAACTACCCATATAAAGTCATATTTCTTTTGGGTCCGAGCCAAACCTACTACAAAATCCATATTTGTGTCTTCCCACTTCCAAGTAGGAACTTGGATTTCTTGTAGCAAGCCACCGCGCTTTTGGTGTTTGCCTTAACTTGTTGGCAATTTGGACACTTAGCAACAACTTCCATTATGTCCTTTTTCAAACCTTTCTCACCAAAATACTTCCCTAAGGTCATGGTACATTTTTGGCAAACCCGGATGAATGGAGTAACGGGACCCATGGGCTTCCTCAAGGATCCGGTTCCTCAACCCATCTACATTGGGAACACACAATCTTCCTTGATACCTCAAGACACCATCCCCCTAAGGAGAATGACTCATTAAGATTGCCAAGAGACGATTTCTTCAACTCCATCAATGGTTTATCAAGGTGTTGTTTGGACTTCACCTCAACCACCAAGGATGACTCGGAGCTATGACAGACCATAAAACCACCATTCAGAGAATCTTCCAACCTCACACCCGATCTAGCCAACCTATGAACATCTCTCACTAGGTCTTTCTTGGCTTCATATACATGAGACACACTACCCATGGATAACCGACTTAGAGCATCCGAAACCACATTGGCCTTGCCAGGGTGATAGAGAATACTCATGTCGTAATCGTTAAACAATTACAACAGCCTTCTTTGTCGGAGATTCAACTTCTTTTGAGTAAACACATATTGGAGACTATTGTGTCAATATACACGTAAATGTGGACACCATACAAGTAATGCCTCCATATTTTCAAGGCAAATACCACAGCCGCTTATTCAAGGCCATGAGTTGGATAGGTTCTCTCATGCACCTTAAGTTGCCTAAAAGCATAGACTATTACCTTCCCATGTTGCATAAGCACACACCCTAAACCCACTCGGGATGCATCATAATACACAACGAAACCCTTTGTACCCTCCGGTAAAGTCAACACTAGAGCGAAAGTAATCCGATCTTTCAAGATTTGGAAGCTTCTCTCACATGCCTCCGACCACTCAAATTTCTTACTCTTTTGGGTCAAAGTAGTCAAGGTAGATGCAATGGATGCAAAACCATCCATAAACCTTCGATAATAACCCGCTAGACCCAAGAAACTCCTAATGTCAGTTGGAGTCAATGGTCTAGGCCACTTTTTCACCGCCTCAATTTTCCTTGGATCAATCTCAACTCCCTCACTAGAGATGATATGACCAAGAAATGTCACCGACCTCAACCAAAAATCACATTTTCTATACTTGGTGAATAATTGGTTCTCCTTAAGCACTTGTAACATCACCCTCAAATGGTTCAGGTGATCACCCTTATTTTTCGTATATACCAAAATGTCGTCAATGAAGACAATGACAAAAAATCTAGATAACTTGTAAATACCATATTCATGAGATCCATAAACGCCGTCGGGTCATTCGTGAGACCAAAAGACATTACTAAGAACTCATAGTGACCATATATAGTCTGAAATGTCGTCTTTGGTATATCCTCACCTCTCACCCTGAGTTGGTGATTCCCTGATCTCAAGTCAATCTTAGAAAAGTAGCTTGCCCCTTGGAGTTGATCAAACAAGTCATCAATCCCGAGGGAGAGGATACTTTTTCTTGATTCTGACTTTATTGAGTTGGAGATAATCAATGCACATCCTAAGGGACCCATCCTTCTTTTTTACAACCAAAATTGAAGCACCCCATGGAGAAATCTAGGTCTAATAAAGCCTTTATCTAGTAAATGCTTGAGTTGAGCCTTCAACTTTTTCAATTCAGACGGAGCCATCCGATAAGGAGGAATTGAAATGGGATTTGTATCCGGTAACAAATCGATACCAAAATAAATTTCCCGTTCGGGAGAAATACCGAAAAGATCATTGGGAAAGACCTCCAAAAAATTCCCTCACCACGGGGACCGACTCAATGGGAGGAATTTTGGAGTCTAAATCTTGGAATCTTACTATGTGGTATAAAAATCCTTTTGACATCATCTTGAATGCTTTCAAACAAGAGATGATACGCCCTCTAGGAATAGAATTTCCCCTGTTCCACTCTATAACGGGCTCATTTGGTGTAACACCTTGAAAATTCAAGACTCATTCTAAAGCCTAACATTGGTGCCATAAAGTCTAAACACTGTTTCAAAGTCCATTTTTAATGAATATAGGTCATTTAGGAGGCTTAAGAACCAAAATGTCCAAAACGTCCTGAAAGTTGGTTCGAAGGGATGATAATGGGCCTTAGCCTTTTTGACTAACTTTTAAGAGTCGGAAATTTACGAAAATTGGTGGAAAGGTTGTTAATAGATTTTTGAGTTGTTTCATAATTGAAACATCCGGGTACGAATCCCCAAGGACCAACCAAGGGCCCTTGAGGAGGACTCATGTAGTTTGATGCAGCACTGCCTGGCATTGTAAATCGACGGGACAGAAGACGAGCCGTGTGTGGATTGAAGGGGCGTCGATGCCACCGTCGTCCCACACTTAGGCTGGTGGAGAAGGTCCCTTCACCTACACAGTCTCTTAACTCATCGACGGAGTGCAAAGGTGCAGGCTACGGTCCATGTGTGGATTGACGGGGCGTAGATGCCACCGTCATCCCACACATAGACAAGTTGGAGGAAGCCCTCGCCTGCATAGTCTCTGACTGAGGCGACGGAGTGCAGGATGAAGGGGGGTTGTCCGTTGACTTACAGACGGCCCGTCGATCGGGGTCGAGTTTTACTGCCAAATTTTAAATGATTTCATTTTATTAATTAAGTGGTTTAGGGGTTAGTAGGGTATTAAAGAGATACTAATTAAGTTTATTATATCCCACTATAAATACCCTCAACCCTCATTAACCTAAAGACAACTCTCAAATAAACTCTCTTGCTTCTCTCTTATTTCTCTCTCTACATAAACTCACTATTGAAGGCTAGCAAGGACTAGGGTTTGGGGGATGGAAAGGGATGAATTCACCATCCAATTTGTTTAAAAACATTAAGGTATGGGTTCTATTCACCTTTGAGATTCTTTCCTCAAAGGGTTCCTTCAAAATAGATTTCAAAAAGTTGAGTTATGTTATGGGTTTCATTCAATTACGAAATTGAAGTTATGGATTGAGTTGTTAATGAATTCTTAGGGTTATAGTGATTAGATTAACATGTAATTCAACTTGTTTATGGTAATTGTTGATGGTTTGGTCTAAATTGAAGAATATGATCCTCTATCCCTAACCCTAGGTAGTGATCTTAACCTATATTATATTGTGATCATTCAGTTGAGTTGGTTGTTGATTAAATTACTATCCTATGGTGTTATTAAGATTAAATTAAGATTAATTATAGGCATATCATGCTAGTTCTTGAGATGTGATTTAGGTTATGAATTATAATGTGAAATCAGTCTATGTACCTTGTCTCAAGTTGGGATCTAAAGATGAATTTTGTTATGGAGATGCAATTGGCCTTGTTATTCTATTGATTATCATTTTGTGATGATGTTACTCCTCAAGTTAGGTTGTGTTATGGGTTGATGGTAAGACCTTGATGATATCCTATGAGGAAGACTTGGTAAGTCTTAGGGTGGTATGATGTTGAATTGAAATTTTTTGACTATGTTGTGAGGTTGATTAAGGTGTATGTGATATAAGGATGGCGAAAACTATCAATGTGCCTTAATATGCTATGAAATGCTAATGTCTTAAGCTCACTTATATGAATTGTGATGAAAAAGACTTATAATCATACTATTCTTATTGAGCTATTGATGATGATGATTATACAAGGGTTAGACCCTATGGCCTAAATTAAGCTTTGATTGATAATTAAAGGCTTAAAGACATTTCAAAAAGGAACTCTATCTTAGCAGCGAGTGAACTAGATAGAGGAGTGTCCTTTCCCACATAGGGAAGGTAGGAACACTATGTTACTCTTGAGATTGGAGACTATAATGCAGGGCGCATAAAGAGGGTCCCAGCAAAATCTCCTAGTTGTTGAACTATGTAACCCTCATAGGAATAGTATCTAGTGGATCCATGTAGTTGTTATGTTTCATGTTATGGTACTACCTTGGCAAGTAGTCCGCCTTCTTTTGGTGTAGGATTTTATGACACTGGATTCCACACTAGCTCATGTGGTCTATGTCGGTTAGGGAAAGATGTTACAAAAAGGTAAAATGAATTAAAGGATTGAACCCTAACTTGGATAACCTAAGGGGTCTAGCTTAGTCTAGGTAGAGGTATGGGACTCTACCTAGACATTGCACTACTTAGCCTTGACGGGAGTCTTAGGAGGAGGTTCTTTATGTTTATGTTATGATAATATAATATGTTATGATGACCATGGAACATTGTTGATACTATATCTTTATTAGTTCATTTATGAATATGCCTTGGATTATAATGATAATATACGATGAAATGCAAGCCTAAATGCCATGACACGTAAAGTTGGACATTGGTCATATTTTCTTTTTGAGGATACTTGATTGAGTAAGGTTATGGGGATTTGCTTGGTCATTGCACTTGTTGATTTGATAACGACTTGTGAGTAGTTGTCTTGCTTATTATGATGCGTTTAACTCTTATTCATTCCTGTGATATTATTCCTTGATGCTAAGGTTGTAGTAAATCATGGTTTCAAGTATGTTAGGATATAATTATTACTCGTATTATATCGAGCATGTTGATTGATTGATATGACTTACTTGACTTTGTATTATGTCCCTAAAGGGGTAAAATGACATGTTTTTACTAAAAAGCCTCTTTTTAGTATGTTTTGCTTGTGTATGTGCATAGGATCTCATACTTAGTACATGTGGAGTACTAACCCCATTTTATTCCCTTTTTCCAAATATTTTAGGTTCCGGTCGTTGAAGAGTTCGGAAGGAGACATTGTTGAAGGTTTAGATTCATCCTTTCATCCAAGTAGGGTAGGTCCTCAACTTTCGAGGGCAATGCAATCCTCTAACTTTGGATTTTGTTATGAGCTGACTCTATCATTCATTTCCTTTTTAATTGAATATTGTACTTTCGTATGACCTATACATGGTCTTGTTGAATTGATGTAAGGGCTATGCCCATATTGTGATATTCGTTTAGATGGTATGAGATGAGACAATCATTGAGACTATTTCTATATTTTTGTATAGGTATGTGCAATAAAAGTAGAAGGCTATGTAACCTTCCTATATGAAGGGACTATGTATACTCGATATGAATATATATTATGTGTATGTAGATGTCTATGTAAACCTCCAAGTAATGGTAATGAAAGTTTTAAATTTTTCCGCATCTTTCAACCTATGAATGTAATGACATGAGACTAAGAGGCTAGTCTTAGTCCGTGAAAAGGATGAAGACGTCGGTTACGTCTACGGGGTAAACTCGGATGTGACATTTTGAAAGTCAAACTTCGCCACCCTCGTTCTACAATCTATAGAGGCAAATCAAGCATACAACCAATCCATACCCAAAATGACATCAAAATCAAGCATATCAAGTTTTACTATCTCAACATAAGAAACTCTATGGGAAACATTATTGGACAATTTCTATACACCCTTTTTGCAACAACTGACTCACCCACCGGGGTAGACACTATAAAAGGTTCATGCAAGATATAAGGTAAAATGTCAAACTTTTTATCTACTAGAGGGGTAACAAATGATAAAGTAGCACAAGGATCAAGTAAGGCATAAACATCAATAGAGAAGACTTTCAACATATTGGTCACCACGTCTAGAGAAGTCTCTTGCTCGCCCCTAGAGAGGAAAGCATAGAAGTGGTTCTTCTTTGGAGCCTCATTTGAAACACTTGCTTGCCCTTGACCACTACCCTTTTCTTTACCCCTCACACCCACTCTTACCACAACCAAAACAATTATTTGTTCCTTTAAGACAATTATCATAAAGTTTCATGCCACACTTTCCACAAGTTGGCTTCTCGGTTGGTGAACTAGTACCCTTTCCCTTTTTAGGCTTAGGTTTAGACACCCTATCATCCCTAGACTTAGGAAACTTAGAAGGAACTTGGTTAGAAACCCTCTTCTTAAATCTAGGCTTATCTTGTATTTCAGGCCTTCCCTTTGAAGAACCTCCATCATAAGATCTTGCCCTCTTGGCATCTTTACTCTTCCTCTTAGACCTTGCCTCTTATACATGTTCAGCATGAACCATAAGATGAGAAATGTTCATGTTTTCATGTAGCATAGCCGAATGACACTCCTCTTGAAAATCATCCGACATCCCCCGTCAGAAAGCATCTCATCTCATCCTTAGGATCAAAAATCAAAGAAGAAGCATATTTTGACAATTTAGTGAATTTCAAGGATTATTCATGAACACTCATACCCCCTTGGCGAAGGTTGATGAACTCCACCACTTTAGCTTGCCTCTTCTCCCTAGGAAAGAACCGATCAAGAAAAGCTTTCTTAAATACTTCCCAAGTCACGGGTCCACCTCTTAAAGGACTAGTGTCCCTCCATTGGACGTACCATGCTTGAGACACATCCTTGAGTTGATTGGTGGCTAACTCAGCCTTTTCACTAGCAAACAACCCCATAGCATAGAGGATCTTGTAGTTTTCATCGATGAACTCTTGGGGGTCTTCTGCAACCTTGGACCCATAAAGAGTAGGAGGATTCGTCCTAGTGAAATACCTAAGACGAGAGGACATAGTAGCAACTTACTGATTTACCTGGGGCACAACCTCCCGATTAGCTTGGCCTGTCATGGCTTGGGCTTGAGTAGTAATGTCTTGGGAAATTTGAAAGATAGTGGCCCTTATGTTTTTATCTGTCAAAGGAGGAGGATTCACCTGGGCTTGGTCATCATTCACATGTTCCTCAAGAAGAGGAACTTGATCACCACGTGGAGGAACTCCCACATTGGCAATCTCTTCTTTCAGTATTCGTGCCGCATTCCTTCGAGTATTCATTGCCTATAATCACAATAATAGGATTAGATGCAAAATCACATAGAGTTAACACTCCAAAGGCACGATATTGGACTTCTAAGAAAGTGAGAGTTTCCTAAGCATCATATAGATTCCTATTCATAAGTGTGGCGCGATTTACAATTATGAATATAAACCTACATAGACGTGGTTAAGAGAGACATTGACTCCACGATATTTAACGTCATTCTCTGATACCAAGTATTTCACACTCGGGAATAGCCGCCAGACATAACTGGCGGTGGCGGCCTCATAGAGGATTAAGACTAGACTCTTAGCTTACATCATTACATTAATAGGTCAAATTTAGCGGAAAATATAAAACTTGTCATTACTTCTACTTAGAGGTCTACATAGACCTCTACATACACATAGTATATATATATATATATATATATATATATATATATA
>NC_028645.1:58031557-58054961 GCF_001406875.1 Solanum pennellii | reverse complement strand
TATATATATATATATATATAGTATACATAGACCATTCGTATAGGAAGATCACTTATTCTTGTACTTTTATTGCACATAGATATGTAGAAAATATTACATAGTCATAATAGTCGTCTCATCTCATAACCATCTAATAAGTGTATATCAAATTAGGCCTAGCCCATACATCAATGAAACAAGACCACATATAGGTCATACAATGGTTAGTACTAAATATGAAAGGAAAGAAACATAAGAGTCTTAAACTCGTAACAACTCCATTAGCTAGATAGTAACATCGCCCTCGAAAAGTGAGGACCTACCCTACTTGGATGATCAAGAGATCCAAGTATTCTTCGAGTCGTCTTCAAAAGCACTTCAATGACCGAAACTTAAAATGTTGGGGAAAAGGAAGAAATGAGGTTAATACGCCACTTGTACTAAGTATGAGACCATATGCACACATATTATCAAATCATGCTAAAAAGGGACCTTTATTGAAGACATGTTATTTTACCCTTTCGAAAACCTTATGCATATTCAAGAAGACCCTACCAAACCATAAGAATTAATCATTAAGTCATAAGCATGCACATGACAAGACCAACAACATCAAACTAGTCAAGTCAACATGCATATACTATGATTGAACACATAGTAAGTAACTCCATCATCAAATCATAATAGCAACATGCATGAATAAGAGTACATTCGAACATGTCTAAAGTAAGACAATTACCCACAATACTTATCAAGTCAACAAGTGAATGATCAAGCAAAGCTCCATAACCTTAATCAATCAAGTAACCCGACAAGAATCATGACTAACTTACCACTTCACATATCATAACATATAAGAGTACATAGCATCATACTTTAACAATATAGACCAACTCATATTCATAAGCGACACCAATCAACATATAGTATCAAAAATGTGCAAGTTCATCATATACATGTCATATAGCATTAGAAGCATATTCATACATAAGTACATCATCCTAAGACTCCCCTCGAGGTTAACTAGTGCAATGTTTAGGTAGAGTCTCATACCCCTACCTAGACTAAGCTAAACCCCTTAGGTATCTTAGTTAGAGTTCAATTCTTTAGTTCATTTTACCTTTTGGGAACATCTTGATCGAACCGACATAGACCACATGAGCTAATGTGGAATCCGGTGTCATGGAACCCTACACTGAATGAAGGCGACTACTTGTCAAGGTAGTACCAAAACATGAACATAGCAACTACGTGGATCCACTAGATAACATTCCTATTGGGGCAACATAGTTCAAGAACTAGGAGATATAGTTGGGACCCTCTTTATGCTACATGGATTGTAGTCTCCAATCTCAAGAGTACATTAGTGATCCTACCTTCCCTATGTGGGAAGGGACACTCCTCACTCTTGTTCACTCGGTGTTAAGCTAGAGTCCCTTTTTGAAATGTCTTAATGTCTTCATTAATAATCATTACCTAATGTAGGTCATAGGGTCCAACCCTTGTATAACATCATCATCACCATAGCTCAGTAGGAATTGCATGAGTATTGTTCTTTCATTACAATTCACATAGGTGAGGTTAGCAGATTAACATTTCATATCATGAAAAGGCACATTGGTAAATCATTCAACATCCTTATAACATTTACATATTAAGATAACACCTCACAAGTAATAGTCAAAACATTTCAATTCAACATCATACCATCAAATCAATTCTAATACAAGGCATACTCCAATACAACATCATGACTTAATCACAATAAACCATAATTTGAAGTAAAAGATAGGGATCACAAGACTTTCCAAGTCTCCTTCATAAATTCATCATCAAGGTCTTATCATCAACCCTTAATTCAACCCAATTAGGGTATAACATCATCATAATTCAATGACCAACATTATATCAAGGCTAAAATAATTATTATATCACAATTCAATACTAGATCATAACTTAAGACAAGATATTTAGGTTAATTCATAACATACTTCTTAACCTAGATTAATTCTAAAAAACTAGCATGAAGAAACCATAAATAACCCTAATCCTTTCATGATTAGTATAACAACTTCATCTAGTAGAAAATCAACCAATAACGAAGTCAATTGAACCAATACAATACAATTCATATCAAGATCATCACCTAGGGTTAAGGGTAAAGGTCTTTTTCTACAAACTAGAACAAACCACCAAGATATGTCATAACTGATCTAAAATACATGTTAATCCATTCATAACATCCTAAAGAAATCATAAACAAACAAATTCAAAACATCAATTTCGTATAAGATGAAAACCCACTTGAAAACTCAAGTTTAGAAATCAATTTGATGGAACCCTTTGAGGAAAGAGGTCTCAAAGGTGAATTAGATCCAATAACTTTTTAATTGATGAAGATTGATGGAGAAAATTATCCCTTTGCATCCCTTAAACCCTCCCCTAGCTTGGTCTTCAATGGTGCTCTTCACTAGAGAGAGAAAGAAGAGAGAAGGAAAAGAGTTTTGGGTTTGGGAATTATGAACTTGGGTTAGTCTAATTTAGGTTAGGATCTTTATATAAGTCCGTAATTAAATTAATTAGACCTCCTTTAACCCCTAAATAACCACCTAACCCCTTAATTAATTATTTGGAGTTAAGTAAAAACGTGCAGGAATTTACAGGCCCCGTCGGCGAGACCACGATCGACAGATCGTTGGTCGATCGATGGCCAGTCCCTCCTTCCGTTCAGCACATCCGTGGTTTTGGTCAGGGTCTATGAAAAATGAAACCTCTAATTTGTCTAAGATACCATTTATGGTGGCATTGACGCCCCGTCGATTCATATACACTCCGTCATTCCCCTTCGTGGGTAAACACTGCCCATATAGTCTTGACCCCAAAATGCAAGGGTCCTCCTCAAAAGCCCTTGGTTGGTCCTTGGGGAGACTTACCCAGAAGTTTCGACCATGAATAAACTTAAACACATGTTAGACACCCTTTCACCAATTCTCTTCACTATCCGACATTAAAATGCTAGTGAAATAGGTTAAGTCACGCTAGCACCTCATTGACCTAGTTTCCGGATGTCATGGACGTTCTTGAACGTTTTGGTTTCTAGACTTCCTACATGACTTATATTCATTAAAATGGACCTTAAAATAGTGTATAGACCTTATGACACTTATGCTAGGTCTAGAACACATCTTGGATATTCGAAGTGTTACAATACTACTACTTCAACTTAGTGCACTTAGGAATCACCCTAAATTAGGCATCACACTCATCATTTACATAGCCTTAATCAACATTAGACCTAAGATCAACATGCTTTATTAAAACTAGTCATACATTCAACTTACTTCATTAACATCGTATAGTAACCCATTCATTCATTTACATTACAAGGACACACGACGACACCCTCCAAATGCCTACTTGTGCAATGGATAGATGGCGTTCCATTCCGCCATATACCCTAAATAGTACACCCTTTGGAAGACCTAGTTCACTACATTCATTTGTGGGGGATAGCTTTAACCGACATAGACCATGAAAGCTTGACATGGAATCCCGGTATTGACCCCTATCGAATGAAGGATCCCCACTTGCATAAGGTAGGGTCATTTTTTAGACTTTACATGGATCTCCTATAGCTAAACCTATGCGGGTAAATAGTTAAGGTATAAGGAGATTGATTCTAAGTACTACATCTCAACTAATGAAGAGTATTCATCTCAAGAGGAACATTGGATACAACATCTCTACTCACGAAGAGTATCTACCCCTTCTTCTAATCCTCTCGGTGCTAAGCATTAATCTCCATGGAGTTTTAGACATTTATTACATCCATTAGCTATAGGTGAAGACATTCTATTAAGTACTACATCTCAACTCACAAAGAGTACCAATCTCTAAGAGTTACTTTTGAATACTACATCTCAACCCTCGAATAGTGTCCAACCCTCAACCTATCATTCATTCATTGGAAAGATCTTAGGAATAGTAAGGTTACTCCTAGACAGTACATCTCGACTCACGAAGAGAGTACAACCCAAAACTCCATTTTTCATTAATTAGAGTTCTTAGGAATATTGAGGTTGTCATTAGAAACTACATCTATAATCACGAAGAGTGTCTACCCCAATTCCATCATTCATTCATGTGAGTTCTATTGAGCAAACCCTTTCTGTAGACTCTCATTCATTACATTCTTATTAGCTGCATTTATTCATTTATTGTGTGTGTGTGTGTGAGTATATATGAGAAAGCCATCCACAGAACCACCATCATTCATAACATTAGCTCCTAATCATGTTCATACTATATTCATCATAATTCACATACAAACATGTTTCACATTCAATTCATACTTCAACTAGACTTAGCATCTTCAATACACACATTCACAACTTTATAAGACAATCTCTATACATAAACTTTGTAATATCTCTTTAATTCAGATTCAATGTCATCAAGGCCACAATCACAATGCACATTTACATTCATATACATCAAATACACACCGCCACCATAAGTGGACCATACCATAAAAGATCAATTTAATAAGGCTATAACAAATGGGATCAACTTACCCTTCATTCAAGACTTAATCACCTTTACTCATCTCCAACAGTTCATCATAATTAGGCATAATTGGCAGTAGATAGTCATAATACAACATAGTATAATCATAATTCTAACATTATCCAATCATATTCATCAAACCCACTTCATAACCCAAAAATTAGAATATTAGCATGATCATGGGTTCATGGAAGTTTTGATCATAAATTCATCAATTAACATTGAAAACATCATAATTAATCCATTAAAATCATTGCATGCAAGAACTCATGCTTAGAATTCGAAATAGAAGAATTTAACATTTTGAAACCTTTTTGAAAAGCCTTTGGATTGACTCCTTGAATGAGAGAAGAATCAAGGATGAATTAGCGTACCTTATTTGATAGAAAGCCCATGAAATTAGGGTAGAAACTTGAAGAATTTTGAACTTCATCAATGCAGGTTTTTGGAAAGAGAGTTTGGAGAGCTTTTGTTTTGAACTTGAGGGTTTTGATTTGATGGGTGAATTGGGGTTTAAAGTGACTTAATAACCGTCAATAAATAATATCCAAAGTACCCAAAAGTACCTCTACACTAATTGGACCCTTTAACCAAGTTTAATTTGACTTTAAAAGGATGCGACCAAATCTATGACATGGATGTGCGTTGAGGGGACACCTCCACATCTTGTTTTTGGAATTAATTTCGAGGCAGAATGGTTTGTGACAATCCTGCGTCGCAAAGAATAATTTTCGCCTTTTAAGTGACAGTTGCGCGACACGCAGGAAGTGCCACAAACATGTTGTTTAGGCAACCTTCTCGCCACACCTTCGGTCCTCCTTAAGGACCCTTTGGTTGGTCCTTGGGGAGTCGTTCCCCGATGTTTTAGCCCTAGGCATGTCCCTCTAGGTTCTAGGATCATCCCCGCTAATATTTTACTCCAATAAACACCTATAAACATTCACATCAAACAAGGACACACTAGCGCACACACAAGGCTAGTTTTCAAACGTCTTGGTCGTTCTTCAAAGTTTGAATTTCTAACTTTTCAAACTGAATTCTAAAACTATTATTCATAATTTTAACACCATATTAACTCATGAAAACATGATAGGATCTAGTTTTTCCTATTTTATTTTGAGGGTTGTTACTTTCTCCCCCACTTGGACAACATTCGTCCTCGAATGACACTAAAACACCTTCAAGGACAAAAAGACTTCTAACGAAGCTTACAACACACCTCATCATACATAAAATTTCATAGTCACTGCACCCCACTTACAAGGAACACCAACTTGACATACTTATGCACTCTAAACAATACAAGCAATTTGGAACTATTTCCACAATTCATAGTGCACATATACTTCATTATTTTTCATTGTATTATGGAGGAACTAACTTCTCCAAATTTTGACATGCTCATCATTTCATTATAAATCTCAACATGCAGTAACTCTCAATCACACATTGGCATACAAATACAACAACTTTTTAGGCAATTAAGCAATTATCATTAGATACACATTGACATGAAAAATATAGATTAACTACCAATCTTACTATGTAACTATGATATAATCAAGAGCATGCAAAATCTTATAACATCAATGTTACTCATAACCTAAGGAGACATGAAACTTATACTCATATGCAAGACTTCAAAACATATTCAAACTACTAAGAATTTTGGTCTCAAGCTTGAGTAAGAATAGAAGGAAAAGATAAGGGTATAAACCACCGTACTACTCAACTTATTCTCCCCCCCCCCCCCACTTAGGGTAAACCTATCTAAGAAAAAATTCAAACAACCATAAGGAACTACGACTCACCGGGGTCTTTATTCAGGATTAGCTCCTTTGTTAGCTTGAAGCACATAGAAACAGTTCTTTCTTTGAGTATTAGGTTCCAGACCATCTTGAGGAGCTTGGTTGGTCTCCTTCCTTTTTGATTTGAGGGCAGGGCAATCTCTCATCTTATGACCCTTTCTACCACATCCAAAACATCCATCCGTACCGACAAGACACTTACCCAAATGTTTATTCCTAAATGTAGTACATCTAGTCCTCACATAAGTGGGGCCACCAACACTCCCTCTTTGGGAATTTTGGTTGGAAACCCTACCCTTGTTTACCATGGAAGAATCTTGGTTATAAAACCTCTTCTTAGAATTAAGTTGACTAGGCTCATCCAACCTAGCCCTCTTCCCATCTCTATTCATCTTCCTAAGCTTTGACTTATCAATTTGTTTAGAATACAGCATGAGTCTAGAGATATCTATATAGTGATGGAGCATTGTTGTATGACACTCTTCTTCCACCAAGCTAGACATTCCCATCAAAAATTTATTCATTCTATCCCTAGAGTTGGCAACCAAAGTCGGGGCATACTTAGATAGTTGGGTGAACTTGATAGAATATTCCTTCACACTCATTCCCCCTTGATGAAGGTTTATGAATTTGACTAAATTTTTATCTCTCAATTCTAAGGGAAAGAACCTATAAAGAAAGGTTGTCTTAGACACTCCCCCTATCGGGCCTGCCCTTATGGGTTTCTCATCCCTCCATTGCTCGAACCACACTTGTGCCACCTCTTTTAGTCGATAAGGGGTTAGTTCCACTTTTTCTCTAGAGGTCACTCCAATAACATCTACAACTTTGAGCACCTCATCTATGAAGCCTTCTGGATTTTCAACTACCTTAGTGCCATGGAAAGTAAGATGATTCATCTTTATGAAATCTCGGATTCTAGAAGCGGGAGTACTTGCATTTGGTTGAGGTCCAACTCCTAGGTTAGCATAGGTTGTCATATGATTAGTGAAGACTCGCGCTTGAGTCGCCATGAGTTGGGTCGAAGTTAGAAAAATAGACCTTATATCCACATTAGACATATCCCCTTCAACATTGGGAGCTTGAGGACCTTGGGGAACTGGAGGACCTTGGCGCAGTTGAGGGAGAACCTCCTCAGTCACATTCTCTTGATTAGCTATAGGGACTTGCTCACCCTGGGGAGGAACTCCCTCATTCCCTACTCCTTCTTCCACTTTATTTGCGGTTTTCCTTCTTGTATTCATATCCTATAAACACAAGAGAAGAGGTCAAGAAAAGACAATTATAGAACTCAACTCTATGGCACGACACAAGAGTATAAAGAAAGTGAAACTTCTATCATCCTATAGCCTCTCGCTCATAGATGTGTTGCGACTCACACCGATAAGAAAGACTCTATTATACGTGGCATGTGAGACTTTAGACTCTACGACTATCTTGCCAAAACTTGTGCTCAAATACCAAGTTTGTAACGATCGGGGAGCACTCCCTAGAAGTCACACGGCGTACTCGGCCTCTCGGAGGTCTTTTACAAGCCTCTTAGCTTTTATTCATTACATAGGTATGAAAAGTAGCGCGGAATCAAAACTTTTCACAACATAACAAATAAGAAACTCTTTTATTAAATAAGGAACAAGTCTCATCATCACAAGCCAACTTAGACACGTCTTAATATAATATGGTCACGACCCTTTACATTGAAAAGAAACTCATAGTCTAATATAAGTCTTTAATAGAAAGGAAACTAAACATAATATAGTCATGCTCGAACATATGAGGACTTACCACGAGACTTGAGAGAACTCTATTTCCCAATCTTTAACTTCTAGAAATCTTCACTTCTTTCCACCTATACTTTAGAAATATAGAATAATATGCAGTTAGTACAAACATTGTACTAAATATGTCATTATGCAAAAACATGCTTTAAAAGGACGTTTTAATTGAAACATAATGTCATGCTATTTTGGAAAACCTTCATGAATCAAGTGTACAAGACATCACATAAGTCATCATTAATATACAAGGTAATACTTCCATAATTCGCATCATATAGTCACATTCATAAAGTAATTCACTTATTATTCAGACCTTTCTATCCAAAGTTATCCTAAGACTCACCTAGGTAAGATGCGAGGAGACCGCCCATACAAACTCTTCAATACACAACTAAGTGATCCTTAAGACTATCAAACATAAGCATAATTCATTTCACCTTAACAAGTCAACATTCATTACTTAAAAGAAACATTCATGCATTTAAGGTCTTTTTATAAAGACAATCCTTTAAGACAACCCCCAAGTTACACTAGTGCAATGCGAAAGTAGCATCCCATACTACTACTTCGACTTAGTGCTCCTTAGGAATCACCTTATATTAGGCACATCACACTCAACATTTACATAGCCTTCATCAACATTAGACCTAAGATCAACATGATTCATTAACACTAGTCATACATTCAATTTACTTCATTGACATCGTATAGCAACCCACTCATTCATTTACATTACAAGGACACACCAAGACTCCCCCCAAATGCCTACTTGTGCAATGGATAGTTGGCGTTCCATTCCACCACCTACCCTAAATAGTATACCCTTTGGAAGACCTAGTTCATTACATTCATTTGTGGGGGCTAGCTTTAACTGACATAGTCCATGAGAGCTTGACATGGAATCCTGGTAATGACCCCTAGCGGATGAGGGATCCCACTTGTCTAAGGTAGAATCATTATTTTAACCTTTACATGGATCTGCCATAGTTAAACCTATGCGGTCCCATAGTTAAGGGATAAAGAAATTACTTCTAAGTAATACATCTCAACTCACGAAGAGTAGTCATCTCAAAAGGTACATTCGATACAATATCTCTACTCATGAAGAGTAACCACCCCTTCTTCGAATCCTCTCGGTACTAAGCATTAATCCCCACGGAGTTCTAGACATTCATTACATTCATTAGCTATATGTTAAGAGATTCTATTGAGTAATACATCTCAACTCACAAAGAGTACCAATCTCTAAGAGTTACTTTTGATTACTACATCTCAACTCACGAAGAGTATCCAACCCGCAACCTATCATTCATTCATTGGAAAGCTCTCAGGAATAGTAAGGTTGCTCCTAGACACTACATCTCGACTCACAAGAGTGTCCACCCCAAAACTTCCCTTTTCATTCATTAGAGTTCTTTGGAATATTGAGGTTGTCATTAGACACTACATGTATAATCACGAAAAGGGTCTACCCCAAATTCCTCATACATCTATTTGAATTCTATTGAGCAAACCATTTCGATAGACTCTCATTCATTATATTCTTATTAGCTACATTCATTCATTCATTGTGTGTGCGTGAGTATATGTGAGAAAGTCATTCACACAACCACCATAATTCATAACATTAGCTCTAATAATGATCATACTACATTCATCATAATTCACACACAAACATGCTTCACGTTCAATTCATACTTCGACTAGACTTACAATCTTTAAGACACACATTCACAACTTTATAAGACAATCTCTATACATAAACTTTGTAATATCTCTTTAATTCAGATTCAATGTCATCAAGGCCACAATCACAATGCACATTTACATTCATATACATCAAATACACACCGCCACCATAAGTGGACCATACCATAAAAGATCAATTTAATAAGTCTAGAACAAATGAGATCAACTTACCCTTCATTCAAGACTTAATCACCTTTACTCATCTCCAACAGTTCATCATAATTAGGCATAATTGGCAGTAGATAGTCATAATACAACATAGTATAATCATAATTCTAAAATTATCCAATCATATTCATCAAACCCACTTCATAACCCAAAAATTAGAGTATTAGCATGATCATGGGTTCATGGAAGTTTTGATCATAAATTCATCAATTAATATTGAAAACATCATAATTAATTCATTAAAATCTTTCCATGCAAGAACCCGTGGTTAGAATTCGAAATAGAAGAATTTAGCATTTTGAAACCTTTTTGAAAAGCCTTTGGATTGACTCCTTGAATGAGAGAAGAATCAAGGATGAATTGCCATACCTTGTTTGATAGAAATCCCACGAAATTATGGTTGAAACTTGAAGAATTTCAACCTTCTTCCTTGGATCTTCAAAGCTTCATCAATGGAGGCTTTTGGAGAGAGAGTTTGGAGAGCTTTTGTTTTGAAGTTGAGGATTTTGATTAGATGGGTGAACTGGGGTTTATAGTGACTTAATAACCGTCAATAAATAATCCCCAAAGTACCCAATAGACCCTTACATTAATTGGACCCTTTAAACAAGTCTAATTTGACTTAAAAACAACGCGACCAAATCTGGGACATGGCTGCGCGTTGCAGGGCCACTTCCATATCTTGGTTATGGAATTAATTTCGAAGCAGCATGATTCGTGACAAGACTGCATCACAAGGTAGAATTTTTTCCATTTAAGTGATAGCTGTGTGACGCACAGGCGGTGCCACAAACAGCTTTTTGCCACACCTTGGGTCCTCCTCAAGGACCCTTTGGTTGGTTCTTACGGAGTTGTTCCCAGAAGTTTTGACCCTAGGCATGTCCCTCTAGGTGCTAGGGTCATCCTCACTGGTTTTTTACTCCAAGAAAAACCTAAAAATATGCACAAAAAACAAGGACACACTAGCACACACACAAGGCTAGTTTCCGAGAATCTTGGTCGTTCTTCGAAGTTTGACTTTCTAACTCTTCAAACTGACTTTTAAAGCTATTATTCATCATTTAACACCTTATTAACTCATGAAACACTTGACAGGCTCTAGTTTGTCCTATTTCATTTTGAGGGTTGTTACTTACTCAACTTGAACCGACCTTTAGTCTCCAAAGTTTTTCTCCACGCCTCTTGCTTAATATCAATTATGTGCATCATCAATCATCAATTAGTACTATTTTCTCCACAAATAACACACCACGACACCTCATTTTGAATGTTTTGTGACAATTTATCCATCAACCATGACAAATAGAAATGGATAAGAGTTGATCCTTAATGTAACCCCATCTTCATATGAAAGTGCTATGAGTTTTCTCCCACCATTCTTACCTGCATTTTAGCTCCTTCACATATCTCCCAATATAGGCCATTTATACACATTCTGCCTCTCAAAAACTCCACAATACTTCTCTCAAAGTTTTGTCGTTGCCTTTCTTAAAGTTAATAAACACCATATGCAAGTACCTATTTCTTTTTAATATTTCTCCACCAGTCTTTTCATAGGATGGATGACTTTTGTGGTCAATCACCCTATCATGAATCCAAACTGATTTTCAAAAATAGGCACGTCTCTCCTCACCCTCATCTCCACCACTTTCTCCTAAATTTTCATAGTGTGTATTAACAACTAAAAACCAATGTAGTTATTGAAATTTTAGATACTATCCTTGTCCTTTTACAACAAATCATTGTACTTCATATTCATTCCTGAACATCTCACTAGAAAAAGATTTTCTTGGTTACTTACTTTACATGATACTATTTTTTAGTAATTAACTTTATCTTATTAATCACCCTATTACGCAGCCTTGTTCTACTATCTAGCTCAATGAATTAAAGCACAATTTATTGGAGTAGTAATTGAGTTCTCTAAGCAGCTCTAACATTGCAAACGTAGGCTACTTCCTTGATTATACTCTCGACATATTTTATCCTTATTCTAAAAATTCTCAAGTATCTCTCTATCCAGATGTATGGATTGCTTTACTGAAGACCTTTCTGGAAAGTCTAGCAGTGTGTGATATCCCTTTCCTATTATGAATTGTTCAATCTACATGTTGTTCTAGGCTTGAACAGTAACCATTGGTCTTTTAATCCATTGCATGAGTCTCACCCATAAGTTAAGAGTATGGTTGCATGAGAAATACAAATGGTCTCTACTTTTATGTTTAGTTTTACAAAGTCCTCCACACCTTGGCTCCACATTTATCCTCCATTTGATCAATCTATCAGTTGTTAGCATCCTCCCATGAAAGTGTAACCACATGGTAAACTTAGCTTTTGGCCTTCCATCATTCTGGAACATTATGCATTTTCACCTCACTTGCCTGCTTAAGAATGACCATCGTGAGGACATATTGGTTTTTGAGATAGTACGAATGAACCCAACTAATCCATAATCAATCTTGCTTGTTGGTTAAGTTCCAACAACTTGTAGCAATGGAACCCTTATTCCACAAAGTTAGGTTTGTAAGATTGTATCCACCGCACCCCATAGGTGTGCATACCTTCTCCCAAGCTACTAACGTCTTTTTGGTCCCTTTATTTGTCCACGATCACATATAGCTCTTACAATAGGCATCAATGAATTTCAAAATGCTTGTTGGTAAGATATAGAGTTGTGCACTATAAGCTTGGATACCAAAGATGGATCATAACTTGAACCAACAGTATTTTACTAGCCAACGACAGTTTCTTTACTATCCATGACGAGATCCTCTTAATGATTTTTTGGACTAGAAATTTCCATAGAACTGATGTAGTCTTTTTGGTGGACAACAATATTCCAACTATTTAAATGGCAAGTCTTTAATTTCAACGCCAACAAGTTGAAGTATTTTGTTCCCTTTAGTTGCAGCCAAAGTAGACAGAGCTGTTGGGAAAACGCGGACAAGCACAAAAATATATATGGTAAAAGTAATGGAAATAAAATGGGAAAATAACGACACCAAGAATTTTACGTGGAAACCCTTCTGAATAAGGGAAAAAACCACGGACTAAGAGGAGCAATTGATATTACTTTAGTAAGGAATTTTACACTGTGTAGTCACGAATACAATACTCAAAGGGACTACTACACACTCAAAAGGAACAACACTCTTTTGGTTTCCGTCTTACTAAAATATCGCTCACACTCTATTTTTCTTCACAGACTATTTTCTTGTATAGTCTATCGACTACCTCACTTTGCTCTCAAAATGGTTTTTCTCTCTAACTTGGTGTGTTCTACAAATGAGCAAGAATGCTCTATTTATAGAAGGATAAAACCATGCTTATGTCACTAATGACATAGATAAATATAGCAAAGTCAAAAATGGTTGCAAATCTTACCAATTTGCCAACTACCAAATCTTTTCTTTTCAACTCCAATCACTATTCCTTTTTAACAATTGCTTGTACCAATTGAATAGCTAAAGTTGACCAAAAAATGGGATGGATTCAACAAATCTCCCCCTCCAGTCCCATTTACTGGAAGAAGGTATCTTCAACTTCTTTAGAGAGAGCTCATACCCACAAGTTCTTTGCATAACTCGAACTTGTCTTTTGGTATCATCTTGGTCAGCATATCTGCAGGATTTTCACTTGTGTGAATCTTTTTGACGTGAAATGATTCATTCTCCACTTTCTCACGAATCCAATGATATCTGACCTCAATGTGTTTTGTTCTTGCATGGTACATGGAGTTCTTGCTCAAGTCTATTGCACTCTGGCTGTCACAATAGACAATATACTCCATCTGATTCAAACCAAGCTCTTGAAGAAATCACTTTAGCCATATCATCTCCTTGCCGGCTTCAGTAGCCGCAATATACTCAGCTTCAGTTGTAGATAGTGCAACACATTTCTGCAACTTTGACTGCCATGATATAGCTCCCCCTGAAAAAGTAAACAAATATCCAGTAGTGGATTTTCTGTTATCAAGGTCACCTGCCATATCAGAATCTGTATAGCCTTTCAAGATTGGATTTGATGCTCCAAAACACAAGCATTCATCTGAGCTTCCTCTAAGATACCTGAGTATTCACTTCACAGCTTCCCAATGCTCTTTTTCCTGGATTGTCGAGAAATCTGCAGATAACACCAACTGCTTGAGCAATATCAGGTCTAGTGCATACCATTGCATACGTTACTCTTCCGATGATGGAGAAATATGGAACTTTGGCCATGTTCTCTTTTCCTCCCTAGTTGTAGGACACATCTTGTTGCTCAACTTCATGTGACCAGCAAAATGTGTACTAATAGGCTTAGTGTTAGACCCGTAAACTACTTGATCTAACTACGTGCAGACATGTCAAGGACTTGGGCATTGGTCTTGACATGAATGGGGGCAAAACAGTGCAACACAGGTTCAAGGTGCTTGGGTGTTGGCAAGGCAACTTGAACATGCAAGGCTTACGTGAGGGCTAGAGTCATCGGCAAGGCAGCGTGTTGGCTTGACAAGGCAAAGCTGTGAATACTTGACGATGGCAAGAACAAAGGCATTTCACGTGAATTGCTGAAATGAAACTAAGTGTTGGAGGGAAGCTAAAATATTCTAAGTGCTGGAAGCTGGCTGAAATATTCTAAGTGTTGGAATGTAGCCTAAAATATTCTAAGTGTTAGAATATTAATATTTCGTGTGGATAAGGATGTAATTTGAATTAGATTCTATCTATTACAAATATTGTTGTTGGAAACATAGTTTGAATCCTGTGATGACAAGTGTCGGACATGTGTCATTCGTAACTGCTGCATGTAACTGCCATGTGCAGAAATTTTATTAAGGGTGGAAATTTCGTTTAAGGCATAGAATGTGTTCTTGGCCTTAGAAAAATTCGTGAAGCCTTCCCTTTATATTAGTTATAAGATTAATAAAGGTTGGGACGAGTTCCTGTACATTCTGGCTGCTGTTTAACTTTGCTGTTTAAGTATTTCTATACTTCGTCAAATTTGTGGGAGTAAGACAGGCTGAGTGTTGCAGGCGTTTGCAAGACTGCCTAGGGTGGTGTTCGGTAAAAATAAATCGATCCTCTTTCAATAGGNTTCAACTTTAACTTTGAACACCCACTTGTTCTTCAAAGCTCTCATGCCCTTGGGCAATTTTACCAAGTCATAAGTGTGGTTCTCATGCAAAGACTTCATCTCGTCTTGCATGGCTTCAATCCATTGATTCTTGTGCTCATCTTCCATGGCCTCCTCATAACATTCAGGTTCTCCCCCGTCAGTGAGTAATACATACTCATTGGGTGAATAACGGGAGGAAGGAAACCGCTGTCTTGTGGACCTCCGAAGCGGAATATTTGATTCGTCCACAACTTCATGAGCAACAGGATCATCAATAACAATATCATTGTTATTATCAACATCAACATGTTGATTCGATACATGATTCTGGGCGTCACCATGATTATCAAACCCAACAACATCATGCACACTTGTGTGAGGAACTTCATCATGATGAACTATACCATCAAAATTTGAAGATTCTACCTTCTCCGCTTTGTCAATATCTTCAATTGTTTGATTCTCCATGAAAATAATATCACGGCTTCTCACAAGTTTCTTTTCAATTGGATCATATAGCCTGTAACCAAATTCATCTAGGCCATATCCAATGAAGATGCATTGCCTTGTCTTGGCATCTAACTTTGACCTCTCATCTTTCGGCACATGTACAAAAGCTTTGCAACCAAATACTCTCAAATGGTCATAGGAAACATCCTTTCCATACCAAACACTATTTGGTACATCACTTTGCAAAGCAACAGCAGGAGATAGATTAATAACATGTGCAGCGGTCAATAAAGCCTCACCCCAAAATGAGTTTGGCAACTTTGCTTCAGAAAGCAAACATCTAACTCTTTCCATCAAGGTCCTGTTCATCCTCTCAGCCAAACCATTAAGCTGAGGAGTCTTGGGAGGAGTCTTCTGGTGTCTAATACCTTGATGCTTGCAGTATTCGTCAAATGGTCCACAATATTCACCACCATTATCAGTACGAATACATTTCAATTTCTTTCCAGTTTCTCTTTCAACTGAAGCCTGAAACTGCTTAAAGACACCTAACACTTGGTCTTTAGTCTTCAAGACATAGACCCAAAGTTTTCTCGAGCAATCATCAATGAAAGTGACAAAGTAAAGTGCACCACCCAATGTCTTTGTCTTCATTGGACCACATAAATCAGAGTGCACTAACTCAAGCAACTCTATCTTTCTCGAAGGAGGGTAGGACTTAAAGGAAACTCTATTTTGTTTACCAGCCAAGCAGTGCTCACATTTTTCTAATTTAGCACTTTGGAAATTTGACAATAATTTCTTCTTGGCTAGAATATTAAGTCCTTTCTCGCTAATGTGGCTAAGCCTCTTGTGCCATAATGTTGAAGAGCTATCGCTCTCAACCGCATTCACCATATCAACACAAGCAGAGGCCGTAGTCCAGTATAGACCACGACGTTTGTTACCACGAGCCACAACCAAGGAACCCTTAATGAGCTTCCATTTTCCATCACCGTTGGTACTAACATATCCTTTATCATCTAAAACACCAACAGAAATTAGGTGCAGACGAACATCAGGAGCATGTTTCACATTGTTCAAAACTAGTTTAGTTCCAACACTAGTTTCCAAACAAATTGTACCAATACCAACCACCCTAGAAACAGTCTCATTACCCATACTCAAGGTTCCAAAATCACCAGGAGTGTAGAAAGAGAAAAAATCCTTCCTTGATGTCACATGAGATGCGGCACCAGTGTCCACAACCCAGCTTGACTCATCACAAGCAATATTTATCATGTTTGCATCAAGAACGGTAACAAGATCTTCGGTGGTGACGGTGGCTAGGCAATTTTCATTGCCATCTTCTTTAGTTTCCTCTTTGTTTTTGTTCTCCCTCTTCAACTTCCTGCAGAACTTCTTTGTGTGCCCTTTCATGCCACAATGATAGCACTCAATATCCTTAAGTCTGCCTTTGGATTTGCTCCTATTTTGTTCTCTATGCTGAGAACCACGAGTTTTATTTCTCCCCCTGGGGCCAGTTATCAGGACATCCGACGAAGAGGAACCTTGAGTTTTTCTTCTCATCTCTTCGTTCAAGACACTACTCTTGGCGGAATCCATAGAGATCACACCATCCGGAGCAGAATTTGACAATGACGTTCTAAATGTTTCCCAAGAATCTGGTAGGGAACCAAGTAGAAGCAAGCCTTGAATTTCTTCATCAAATTTGATGCCCATAGCAGATAATTGGTTCATTATCCCCTGAAAATTATTCAGATGGTCTGTCATCGGAGAACCATCATGATACTTCAAACTCAACATCTGCTTTATTAAGAACATTTTGTTGTTGCCAGTCTTTCGAGCATACAAACTTTCAAGATGCTCCCATAGGGTTCGAGCATGTGTTTCCCCAGAAATATGGTTCAACACATTATCGTCGACCCATTGCCTAATGAATCCACAGACCTGTCTATGCAACAGATTCCACTCTTCATCTGTTTTATTATCAGGCTTTACAGTGGTAAATACTGGTTTGTAAAAATTCTTAACATAAAGCAGATCTTTCATTTTTCCCTTCCAAATGGCATAATTAACACCATTCAAAGTAACCATTCTACTTGTGTTGGCTTCCATTGTTTTCCCCAAAAAATATAGTTATCGCAAATCAAAGTAAATCTTTTCTGATGTGGAAGTTCAGACTGTGCTGCAACCACAGAGCATACTCAGATAAAACCTTGGCTCTGATACTAGTTTGTTGGGAAAACGCGGACAAGCACAAAAATATATATGGTAAAAGTAATGGAAATAAAATGAGAAAATAACGACACCAAGAATTTTACGTGGAAACCCTTCTGAATAAGGGAAAAAACCAGGGACTAAGAGGAGCAATTGATATTACTTTAGCAAGGAATTTTACACTGTGTAGACACGAATACAATACTCAAAGTGACTACTACACACTCAAAAGGAACAACACTCTTTTGGTTTCCGTCTTACTAAAATATCGCTCACACTCTATTTTTCTTCACAGACTATTTTCTTGTATAGTCTATGGAATACCTCACTTTGCTCTCAAAATGGTTTTTCTCTCTAACTTGGGGTGTTCTACAAATGAGCAAGAATGCTCTATTTATAGAAGGGTAAAACCATGCTTATGTCACTAATGACATAGGTAAATAAAGCAAAGTCAAAAATGGTTGCAAATCTTACCAATTTGCCAACTACCAAATCTTTTCTTTTCAACTCCAATTACTATTCCTTTTTAACAATTGCTTGTACCAATTGAATAGCTAAAGTTGACCAAAAAATGGGATGGATTCAACAAGAGCTTCTGCTCATATTTTACTAAAGACCAAATGCATTGAGGAAGCATTTGTTTAAAGGTTGTAACAGATGGGAGGTCTCCTCTTGCAAATCGGAGAAGGTCTTAAGCTAAGCTCAGGTGTGTGAGTGGAATCAAAAAACTAAGCTCATGTGTCTAAGTCCATCATGGAGCATCTTGACTGGAATCTAAAGTTTTTTTTCCTCTCTAAGGCTTTTTTAGATGCCTACTTAAGTATTCAATCAATTAGGAGTGGCAAATGGTCGGATTGAATTGAATAAGGATTGAAAAATGATTTGAAATTACAATTCATCAAAATATAATATGTGCAAATATGAATTTGGTCAAATATGTTTTGAGTAAAATGATTTTAACCCATTTTAAAAAAATAATCTATATTTCAAAAAAAAAAAATTAACCCTTCCCCCGCGCATACCCACCACCCGGGGCGCCCCCGGCCACCTCCACCAATCTACCCCTAATTTTTTTAAAAAAAAAGAAAACTGCTTTTGGGAAAAAAATATTTTCCCAAAAACAAAAAAGATATATGTTTTTTCAATTAAGTTTGAAAATTATTTGAATTTCTGAAAAAATAATATTAAAGTTTTTTATTTTCTAGCACAATTAAGAATTTTGAGTAAAAGTGAAAATAATTGATCTAATGTGGGTCATATTTAATCCATTTTGACCATATTTGTAGAGACTCTTAAAATAGTTTGAAGCTCATATTTAACTAATTAAAATATGAGTGATTCAAATCATTAAATATAATTAAAATAGATTTATTTTATTAATATGGGCTGAAAATGTTATAGTTTAATATATTGCATCAACCACCCCCTTAGTTTAAGGGGAAAATCTAGGCTCTCTAGGATTTGCTCTAGGTATATCCACTTCACTGAGTTATACACCTTCTCGAGATCTATTCTAATCATGCATCAATTAGAAAATAGTGTTCAAACTTAATATTCATAAATATAATAGTGGATGATAATTTTAAAAAAAATAATAGAAAGAAACCAATAAAATCTTAATTATTAGATTAATCAAAAGTTAAGGTTAATTACTAGGTTAATCAAAATAAACATAAAGAAGATATGGGGCGACTATTTCATTTAAATAATATAGTGTTAAAAAGCGTAGCTGATGAGGATTGAATCACCGACCTCAAAGACCTAAATTAGCATGATAAAAATATTGTATAAAAAAAACAGCTAGTGAGGATCAAACAGTGGATCTGAAAGACCTAAATTAGCATTAGTGGTGTATATGACCGAGTTGGTTCGGGTATTTCAAATATCAAATCCAATCATTCTTGTAAAAATTTTAAATTTATAAACCAAACTAATAAAATTTGGATTTTTTCGAGTTTTTCAACCTTGGGTTGGTTCTAGTTTTTCAAATACCAAACCAAACCATTGTGTCGAATTTTTTAATTTATAAATCAAACCAAACTAATAAACTTCGATTTTTTCAAGAATTTTAGATTTTTTAATAAATTTTGCATACTTTATATAATTAACTTCTGCTCCAAATATTTCTTTAGTCCAACCAAAATACAATTATTTAAGGTGTTTCTTAAAAAAATAACACAAAAGTGATATGAGTATTCATGACACAAAAATATTCAATAAAAAATAATAATGAAATCATCATATAAAATAAAATTTGTAAAGTCATAATGAAAATAATCATAAGTTAAAAGTACTAAATCATGCTAAAATAAGTTTAATAAATATTAGTTACATTACTAAATATTTAAGGAAAGTATTATAATTGTCTAAATCAATGTAAAAATTAAAGAACAAATATTGAATATTATTGTCATTCCTAATGTTGAATTGATTTTCTTTTTTGCATTAGTATTAATTTGATTTTGATTTAAGTTTTATTATAATTATCAACATGGTATAAACTATAATTGTTATTGAACCATTTCAAATTCTAAGTTTTAAACTTGAAATAATATATCAAAAGATAAAAACTATGAAATTGTACAATAAATATTTTAAAATAATATCAAAGTAAATATTTGATGTATAAAATAAAATTCTAAATTTACATATATAATGTCGGGTTGGTTTGGTCTCGGGTTGCTTCTTTTAGTTAAACCAAAACCAATCCAAATATAGTCGGGTTTTTTTTCCAATATCAAACCAAGTCAAACCAAATCACTAGTCGAGTTTTTTTTATTCGACTCGATTTGCAATTTGATTCGATTTTCTATTCGATTTTGTACACCCCTAATTAGCACACTTACCACCAGATTATCAATGTGTGGTATAAAAAGGTGCTCAGTTTATTATATTTCATTTATTAAACAATTTTTTACCTATAAATACAATATAATTTTTCGACGAAAGGTGTTCGACTAACCAACTTTACTAGAGCTCCGCCCCTACATGGATCAAGTTCAAAGATGATCCTACTCTTACTAAAAACCCTTATTCACAATGGAGGTTGGAACCATAACTAAGAAAGTGTGTCACACTCCAACCTTGGTCCAGACTATATCAAGGTGATATCAATACTCGATGCCTTGTTTGAAAAATGAGCTATATGATATAACTCGTAGCATAAATAAAAGAAATGATATAGATTCATATCATAAGCAAAGTTCTTTTATGATGAAACAAATTTTCATTCATAAGTTTTTATTTAAAAACAATACTAATATAATATTCAATAAAATCAAATGATCTGTCAAGTTTACATTATTTAACATTTAGAATAGTCTATAAAGCCTTTGCCTTTGACATGAAATAGATGTAAAAGAGCAACAATAACAACATCAATGGGCCCAAGGCCCAACACTATATGCACTCACATTTTTTCTTTTCTTAATTGGATAAATTTGTTGCTCGCAAAATTGAATATCATTCATGGCGTTGTTACGTTATTTCATTATCAAACTTCACTTTTAGTTTTAAGGGAAAATTTCATAATAGGCCTCCTTAACTATACTGTTTACGCATCAATAGTTTAAATAACTATTACATTTCTAATTTGTATAATTCGTTCTATTTATAATTAATTATACAAAAAAATCTATTTAATTATATTTAACTAATCAACCATCAATTGAAGAGTGCCTTAATTAAAGGTTATTTAGTTTAATTAGGATACATTACCAAAACTAAGACTTCTTTTTGAGGACTATTCATTATTTTCCTTTAATCAAAGTTTTTTATGTATTTGAACAAAAATAATTTATTTATTTATGTCTCTTGATTAAAATGATATTCTATATGGAGTAGTTGATTTGTTTGAAAATAATTCATAGATGTATAGAATTAGTATTGAATTTTACATTAAGATAGTTTGTGAGTGATCTTTTGTCTAAACACATAATTGAGTGTTTTTTGATTAGTTGTATCGTTTGGTATACGTAACTATTTGTTTTGTATATTAAATAGATTTTATACAATTTGATATAAATTTTAATTAAACAAGTATGTAAAATTGAGTAATTTTAATTATTTGTATCAATTTTTCTATATTACTATGTGATTGGTATATTAGATAAATCTCATACAAGTCGTTATATATTTTGAATCAAAAAGTTAAAATAATATAGTAATTTTTTATTACTTCTAATAATTTGTATAAGTTACAGAATGTTTTGTGTATTAGATAGACTTTACACAAGTCGTTATAGATTCTAAGTCAACATATGAATGTATTGAATAATTTCCGATTAATTCCATCAGTTTACATATGTTGCAATGTGTTTATGTATTTGATGAATTTTATACAAGTCCTTATGTATCCTAAGTCAACAAGTTAATATAATATAGTGATTTCGGAGTACTTATAGCAGTTTGTATAAGTTACAGTGTGATTTGTATATTAGATAGATTTTATACAATTCGTTATATACTTTAACTCAACAAGTGTATATAATTTAGTAATTTTCAATCAATTGCATCAATTTTGAATATATTGATATTTTGATTTGTATATTAGATAGATTTTATACAAACCGTTATTTAATTTAAGTCAACAAATGAATATAATTGAATAATTTCTTTTATCACTTATATCATTTTTGTATATGTTACCATTTGATTTGTATAATAAATAATCCTATTAAGTATATATTTAAATATATATTAGAGGCCTAAGTCATCTGCAGCCACTCAAATTTGTCCGCATAATTCATTTAGACACCTCAACTAATCATTGTGCCAATTGAACACTTTATTTGTTCAAAAGTCATTCCTATTAGACACAAAATCCTGACATGGCAAAAAACGTGTAATTCACTTTCCATGAGCGCGTTAATTTATTAAAAATAATATTTTTTCTTTTTTTTTCTTAATTTATACCCCTAAGTTAATTTCAAAAAAATTAATTAACAAAAAAGAAGAAGGACAGTTGTCTTCTTCTTCCCTATTTCTATCAACCCCACCCCACCCCCACCCCCAAACCCATGCACCAGTGGTGTAACGACCTGTTTAGTCGTTTTGAGCAGCAGATTTTATTTCTGGAAAAACTGTGTGAGTCGACGGAACCCACGACGGACCGTCATGGGCACGACGGGCCGTCGCAGGGGTCTCGTTCCAGAACACTTAGACTTCTGAAATTTGGGTACTGAAATCGACTCTCTGAACTTGGCGACGGACCTGCAGGACGAACCGTCGTGGGTACGACGGACCGTCACAGACCCTTTCGTGAAATTGAGTCTCTGAACTCTGTGACGGAGCAGCAGGACGGACCGTCGCAGGCGCGACGGGCCGTCACAGGCTGCATAATCCCAGGCTGGGTCGGATTTCTGTTAAGTAATTTAAGGGGCGTTTTGGACTATTCCTGCTTTAATTATAAAGTTAGTGGGTTAATGTTAATAAGTCTAATTACTTGGGGGTTAAAAGAGGTAACCTTGAGTTAATTAGTGGGATATTATTGCCATCTTTTTACTTAATTATATGCTAATTAGGGTAAAAGAAAGAGGGTTTGAATAAGAAAAAGAAAGAGAACAGAAAGAGAGGGAGAACGAGTAGAAT
>NC_028645.1:57916994-58027125 GCF_001406875.1 Solanum pennellii | reverse complement strand
TTCAGGGTGAGCTAATGCTTCTAGCTTGGACTGGATCTTCTTCCTCATGTCTTGATGCCTTGAAGTTCCGGCATGGACTAGCTTTTGTTTATTTTAGCTTCTTAGAATACTCTTAGTTTAGTAATTTGATCATAGATGTTCTTGTGGTGATGACTTCCAGATTTTGGGGAATAATAGATGTTGAATTTTAGAAGTTATTGAATTGTCTTTTATTAATGAGTTTAAGTCTTCCGCATTACTTTCTGTTGATGTTATAATGAAATGTTAGGGTTTAGATTGGTTGTTTCGCTCACATAGGAGGGTAAGTGTGGGTGCCAGTCGCGGCTCAGTTTTGGGTCGTGACAAGTGGTTATCTTTTTCTCCCACCATTCTAATGATTTCAAAATTCTTAGCATTTTGTTTCATTTTTTTTTTTCATTTTTTGTAAAAAAAAAATCTGCTAATTTAATATGTGAGAAGAAGAAAAATTTAAACATTGGAGTTAAAAATTGATCGATATTCGTCCATCTCTATTTCGATCACTCCGATTGAACAAACATCGCCACTCATTAATTTATTAAAGACGATATCAAAAAATTCAACATACTTTCAATTTTTCGTGGTCATGAATCTTAAAAATAATTTATTGACGTTTATTTATTTTCACAAAAATCTCAAAACGAATGGAGAATAACAGATGATAGGAGAATAAATTTGAACGGGAGATTTTTATTTTTGTTATCTCCGTTATCAATGGTGAAATTGATGGTGGTTGCCGGGGTTCACAGGGTAGAGGAAGAAGAAAGGTCAAAGGGTTAGGTGGGGGTGGGGGAGATTTTCTTTTTAAATATTTTTGTGATTAATAAATAAAGGCTGGAAACTATTTTTCATTTTTTTTAAATTGAAAAATTATATTTTATTGCTAGACTGGGTCCATGTGCCAATTGTCATAATTTTATTTGTCATTGTTTTAAGACAATGCGCGTGAATAAAACGCAAAAAATTTTTAAAAAAGTTTTCGTTTTATGTTCAATAGATACATATTCTTTAATATTAAAGTGTCTTTTAGGTAATAGTCCTAGTTAAGGTGTCTAAGTGAATTATGCGAACAACTTTAAGGGGCTGTCGATGACTTAAGCCTACATTATATATTTCCTCGGATATATACATAGTCAAGAGTGTGTTATGGTACAATAACATGCAACATGCAATCATTGATATAAATTAGACCCTATAATAAAGAACATTAATTTAAATATTTGTATGTAAATAACATAATTTCATTATACAAATATTTGTAATTGAATATATCAATTGGACTTGTATAACTACAAACAATAACACAACTAGTTAGGCATGCATATGCTTGATATTAATTATTGATATTAATTATAAAATATATAGAATTATTCAAAATTTTACTCAAAATTACAATTCATTTATCGTGTCATATACAACTTAAATTATCCAAATACAAAAAGGAAAAAAAATAAAAACAGAGCTATACCTCAAAATCTTCGCCTACTTATTTGTCCATTTCAACATAATCCATCTTTCCACGGTGATTTTTGAGTCGTTTTTGCTTGAAGATGTCTTTCATACTTTCTTTTATTGGAATCATCAACTCAAAGTCATTTAAACTCATATTGGTGGGGTCATTGATAAACTTAGATCTAATCTCTTTCTTTGTTGTGTTATAATCAAAAGTTTTAGATTTTGCAATAGAACCTGTAAATGCTTCAAATTCTTGAGTTAAATCCAACAAAAAAAAATGAATTTCCAAACAAATTTGTTATATGCAATTGTATACCTCTGGTGATTCTATTTGATGAAGATTCTTCTTCCATGTTTAGACTATCGCACCAACAAATTCAAAATTTAGGTGTGGAGCTATCAAAAAATTTGGGGAATCAAAAAAAATTATACAAATACAAGAAAATAAAAAACTGATGAAAGTTGAAAAAAAAAGTGAAATTACCTTATTTTGCATGATTGGATAGTTAAGAGGGATGATTCAAAATGTTCAAATTTTAAAATTTGAATCAATTGAGAGATTAAATGGAGAATGAGAGAATTAAGGGACAAATTAATTAGTGAGTTGGAGAGAGCTAGCAAAAAGTGGTGGGACCCATATTAACCATTATCTTAAACATTAACCCTTTTCTATAATTAATTAATATTATAGCTATCATATGTAATTTAGTAGTAAAAGTTAGCCTAATTACATAATTTTCCTTTAGTTTTAATGCTTCAAGCTTTCTTTTCTAAAATTTCATTCACTTTTAAAATATGGTTTCTATTACTTGCACAAATTTATGATTGTTATAAATCTATTTTGTTATGTGGATGATCCATTAGAGTTATCCAACAATTAATTGGATTCATGTATTAGTGTTTCCAATGTGATAAGATTCTAAGGTGATATGAACCTTGATGATAACTATGTAAAATTACAAGGTGACCTTTGACTATGATATCTCAAAACTATAAATAGAGATATCATTCACCATTGTATAGACTTGAATAAGAAGAAAATTCCTCTTCTTCTATCTACTTCTCTTGTCTTCTTCTCTTTATGATTATATTCTTATGAGCTTGATTTTATAATACGTTATCAGCACGAGTCTCTATCTAATTGAGAGTGAGTTCTTGTTTTTCTTTAGCTCATATTTTGGTTGATCTCGTTATGAAGATCAAAGTATTATATGCATAAAATCAGGTATGTGTTTTCTAAAATATTTTATGATTTAGAATAAAATAGTGTTCAGTCACTAACAATTATCAGGAACCGAAGACATATACTACTATAGGTTGAATATGACATGCTATACAAAACTTCTTAAATGGAAGAAAGTATAAAATTTTAAAAGCATGAGTTTGAATATTATTTTGATTATTTTAAAGACTCAAAGAATAAATCATGTTGTACTTCGATTTATTATACCATTGGTTAAGGGTAAGACGATGGATTCAAGTTTCATCGCACCAAAAGGGTAAGACATCAGGTTAAAGTCCGGATGCACCATAATGAAAAATATTTGAGGATAAGACGATAGATTCAAGTTCTATCGCACCAAAAGGGTAAGACATCAATTAGAGTTTTGATGCACCGTGATTGGGTTCAAGTCCCATAGAATTATGGCGTAACACGCCTTATATGGGTAAGACATTGAGTTTGAGCCAATGCACCATAGCGATGATAAAATGATGGCTAAGAAAAATAATATATTTTTGATGAAATATCTTGAAATTAATCATATTGAATTTGCTCCATTCCTTGAAAAGAATGTGGTAGCAACATGTGATAACTCTGAAATCCGCCTGTTGACTTGCTCCATTCAATCATATGAATGTGGTAGCAGTGAATGATTAGTCTGAAAGATGACAAATAATTAATGATATGAATAAGGGCGTGGAGGGACAGAATTATAACAGTCAACATTGTGGTAATGATAAAAAGAAGAACACTATGAGTTCTTCAAATAGTCCTTCAAAATGTGAAGGCAATTTTTATTATCAAAATGGTATGAAAGGTCATTAGGCTTGTGAATGTTGTCAACCCAATAATTTGACAAGTTTATAAATCCTCTATCATGATACATAAATATAAAGTGATGGTACACTTAATCTTTCAAAGTGATGTTGAGGTGTGTCATGGAAATATGATGAATTTTAAAGCCATGTCAATGTGCTTATAATGCAAATTTATGAAGTACATATAAATAATTAGTCCATTCCTTGAAGAGAATGTGACTTGTGATGAGTATCGTGAATGCTCGACCATTCTATAAGAGAATGGGTCCAGATGTGATAAAATCATTATGGGTTGGATATATGCCACAACTCACCTCTATGGAAGGTTTGAGAAAAAAATGATACATGTCACTTCTCATCTCTACGGGAGATTTGAGAGGAAATAAATTTTATTTGGCAGAAATGGCTAATTGTATTGTACGTTTTATACGTCACTATGGTATGTTTATTGTGAACTACCGAAAGGGCAAAAGAAAGAAATAGTTCTTGCCTATAAGGGTTGTGGTCATTATTGTGTGGCAATACAAATTTGTCATTGGTTGTGTACCTATGGTACAACAAAAGTAAAGCAAGAAAGACGTCTTGCTCGTAATGATTTTGACCATGACAATAATAATATAATTTCCTCCTTGAAGGAGATGCTCACCATAGGGATGGTGTCATGCAATATGTGATAGTACACAAAATTAATTGCAAGCTCTAACGAGTTGTGCTATTATCAGAGGAATAATATTGGGGTTGTAGTAAGTCTCAAAAGAAACTTTTTAAGTTTCGGATGAATTGAAAATAAATATTGAGACTATAAATCACTACAACCGAAGAGGGTTATAAATGTTTATGTAAAAGATTACCCCACTTTTCCTCTTGTTTGTTCCATACAAACATGTACATGCTGATGAAATCACATGTAAAAGTAAATTATAAGTGTACTAAAATAAAGATCAGTTGGCATGACTGGTTGACCATTCTGATTAAATGTGATGCAAACGTGATTGAGAATTCAGGTGATTTATATGATGAAGAAATAAATATTCTTCAAGAATTCTCTTGTGTTGCTTGTTCTCTTGATAAAATGATCATTGTACCAGCTAAGGTTGGGATTGTAATCCCCTAAAATTTTTGGAACATATAAAAGGGTGAATATGGGCCCGTTCACCTGTCATGTGGATCATTTGCAACTATATGATTGATGCATCTATGCGATGGTCACATGTATTTTGTTGTCAACTTACAAATTGGTTTTTGTAAGGTTGTTTGCTCGAATTGTTAAAATTAAGAGCACAGTTCCAAACTATGAAATTATATTGATAATGCTGGTTGATTTAGCAGAAATTGTATGCCTCCAATTATAGCTAAATCATGGTTATGAGAACAAAACTCCCAAATAAGATTTGGTATGAGATAATTTTATTTAACATGTAGCAACACATGTATGCATCAAACCAACAAGGTTTCCCCATTAAAATTGGTTCAGGGTCAGGAACCATATAATTTTCATCTAAAATGTTGAATGTGCGGTTATGATTTTAATTGCTCCACCACGCACAAAGATGAACTTCCAAATAAGGTTGGAATGAATGTTAGATTTTCTAACATTAGGGGGAGAGATGATTGACAGCTGAAAATTATGTGTGAGGTTAATTATGAATTATCTAGATCCTCGTTAAATAAATATGTGAACTTAAAGTTCAAGGGATAATTCAGTTGCATAATGTTGCAAATCAGTTGCCAGATGAATGCACTGACCCTATGATATAATTCAGCTGCAAATGCTCCAATGTGAAGTCCTTGAAGGACAGAGTCTATGATACGCCGGAAGCGTAATAGACCAATCGATTCCAAATATAAAATTCCTTGAAGAAGGAAGGAGCAAATGATCAATATGGTCATGATAATGAGGCAAGTGCTATAAAAGAGCACATTGACATAACACTTCATAAAATCTTGAAAAAGGTTCAGGTACCTGAAATAATGAAAAATGAAGAGATCTCGATAAGTTATGTCTTGTTGGAATCGATATCAAATAACCGTCGACGGTATCTTTGATATGAGGTAGCGCTCAATGATATAAATTGTGACGAGGATCTTGAATTCAAATCTGTCATATAGTGTGGACAGATAAATGGTTGGCCAAGTAAAATGCACAATTCAAGTATATTTTGTTTCACTTAAAAAAGTGTCATTTTGGACTGGTAGTCCATAAATCAAGGTATAATGTCAGTGGGTACAAATAAATTATTATACGATAGTATAACCGTAAGATATCAAATACGGTTTGTGCCTTGTGGCATAAAGGTTTATCGCAAAATTCCTGACATTATTGGAGATGTTTTCTCCTTTGGTGGATGCAATGAAGTTTGTTTTGATCTGGCAACATATGAAAACTTGAATGCATGTAATGAATAATTGTAATGTCTAGCTAGACAATGAAGGTTATATGAAAATCCTTGAAACAATCGAGGTGTCTGAAGCATATAAGAGTTTGAAAGAAACTTTTCCAATAAAGCTTCAAGAATCCTTATATGGATTGAAATAGTCAAGCAAGAAAAAGGGTACAAAATAATGACCCTAATTGTCCTTGTATTTTTACGAAAAGGTCTTGGTAAGACAAAATTTTGTCTTGACCTACAGATTGATAATTTGACAAATGAAGTATTTGTCTAACAGTGCACATACACTGAAAAGTTTTGATGCAATTTTATATGGATAAATCGCATTCATTGAGTACCCCAATGATTATGAGGTAACTTGACATAAATGATGATTCAGTTTGATCTCGAAAGAAGGATGAAGAGATTCTTGGTGATGAAACTCTATCTTGGTGCAATCAGGGCACTAGTGCATCTTACTAACAATATTTGACCAGATATTTATTTTGCAGTAAATTTACTGGCAACGTTCAGTTTCTCCGCGACAAAGGGACATTAAATGGTGTTTAGCACATGATTGAATATCCTCGAAGGACCATAGTTATGGGTTTATTCTATCCCGAGGAATCCAAGACAAAGTTGATTGGTTACGTAGATGTAGAATATTTATCTGATCCACATAAATCTCTATCTCAAGCACGCTATGTGTTTGCATGTGGAGGCACAATAATATCCTGGCGATCAATGAAGCAAATGTTGCTATCCAGAAATAAAAGTCCTCCATGAAGCAAGTCGAAAGTGCATCTGGTTGAGATAAATGACACACCATATTCAAGAAATGTGTGGTTTTTCTTTGAAAAAGAATATACCAACCACAATGTACGAAGATTGGAGACATCATCACAAGAAATTAAGTGATGTTTTTATCAGGGGGAGTATAATACGCGTTGCACTCTTTTTCCCTTGACCGAGGTTTTTTCCCACTGGGTTTTCCTGGCAAGGTTTTTAATGAGGCAACAAATAGTGCGTATCAAAAGATATGTGTACTCTTTTTCCTTCACTAGAATTTTTTCCCACAGGGTTTTTCCTAGTAAGATTTTAACGAGGCACATTATCTATGGACCTCCAAGGGGGGGGGTTATAAATCTATTGTGTTATGTGGATGATCCATTAGAGTTATCCAACAATTAATTGGATTCATGTATTAGTGTTTCCAATGTGATAAGATTCTAAGGTGATATGAACCTTGATGATAACTAAGTATAATTACAAGGTGACCTTTGACTATGATATCTCAAAACTATAAATAGAGATATCATTCACCATTTCTTCTATCTACTTCTCTTGTCTTCTTCTCTTTATGATTATATTCTTATGAGCTTGATTTTATAATAATGATTAATATTTCTTTTTTATTAAAGATTTTCATTCCTTCCTAATTTAGTTCTGACTTGAAAAATATTTTGGCTCATTTCATTAATAACTTGAGTCCCAAATATAGTATCGTATACACAATATAAAATAATGTCATGCCTTTAAATTGTAAAAATGTGAAATTGGGCTCATTTCATTCTTAACTTGAGTCCCAAATACAGTATTGTGTACACAATATAAGATAATTTCATGCCTTCAAATTGTAAAAATGAGAAAATTAACTTCAGAAAGATTTAAAGATATTCTATATTTTTCAAATCATTAAGTAGTAAATCAAAATGCTAATAATTTATGAATTTGAACTAACCTTTGATTTGAAGTCTTAACGTTGATAAGTATAATCAAGTTGCTAGAAAATTAGATACTCAAATTATTTTATCCTTTTCTAATAAGCAAATAAGAGAAATGTGTAACTTCATTTTTAAAATAATTTTAAGACTTTAATCAAAACCTGACTCTTTTCCTAAAAAAGTTGTACCTGATTTTAGCAAAAAATATTTAAAATTGTGGACAACACCATTTGCAAATTCTTTTGAGATGCCTAATATTTTCCTCACAAAATATTTGAATCTTTACCCTTTTTCTTATTTCAAAAAAATGGGTTTTAACTAAAAAGTTTCTTTCTAAAAATAATTTTCTATCTCTATAAAAATAAGGTTGTAACACAAAGGCTTGTAACATGAAGGCTCCTGAGCTTCAAATTTAGTTGCACGAGTTCTTACCATCAGCTAGAAAGTGAAATAAAGAGATTCAAAATTTGGTAAAGTTAATATCACATGATAAAGAATGAAAAAAAAAGTTCTCTAAATATCATGTAGCCTCTCAAAAATAAGTAATATATGTACCTACACCAATTAAAGACTTTAATCGATATTACTTTGTATTCGTGATATAGGTGAATTATGCGTTAATATCAAATTGACATGATTCAAAATTCTAAAAAGTCATGATAACACCAACATGAACCTAATAGGCTGACCATTTTATTATCCTACATCCACTAATTTATCAGAATGTAGAAGTAAAGTAAATAATTAGGAACTATATACTAACAAAGCTAGTCCATCTGTCTTTAGTTACTTATCCATTTTTAATTGACCAATTGATACATCTAAGAAAAAAAATATTGACATAGTGAGTTTACTATTTTACCCTCATTAATTATGAAGTGGATGAATTAAAAACTTAAATTTTCAAAAAGTTCTACATTTTAAAAACTAATTAATTAAAGATATAATAGGTAAAAATAAAATTGTCCTTTCTTAATTTATCAAAATCAACAAGTACTTAAAGACAAATAAAAAAGAAAAAATAGACAAATGATTAGGGACAAACGATATATAATATAAAAGAGTACAGAAAATACAATCTACAACTCCCAAAATTTGGTGAAATGAGTGCAACTTTCTAGAGTGTTTATACAAATTCTGCAACACCACAAAATAGTCTGAATAATTAGGATAAAAATAAAATAAGATAGAGAATTTTGAATGATGTGGAACAACAAAGAACAACCTCTTAAAACTCCTAGTATATAAGAAAACAAAATCACTTCCCACTCTAGGGATAAACCCTACATATGAAAGGCACCAAAAAATAAAGATTGTACCTAGAAAATACATGTACTCGACAATACCATCGATCAATTCTACATATTTGCAAGTCATCATAGTCTACCATATATATATATATATATACTCGACCACAAGAATCTGAAGCAAAGACAACAATGGTGATTGAAGTTCCTTAAGAATTGTGAATTGACTTTGTTTTACCATTTGAGAAAGGCTAATATACTGGAGAATATTTGTAGTAGGAAGGTGGTGAATATGGGCACCCTTGCATTATAGCAAAGGAGTGTCATTTGGCCTTAGACATTCAAACAATGGATTTTTTTGGACATACTTGACATAGATGTTGTTAAAGATATTGTCATAAAGGGTGTTATAAGGTCTCGGAACAAGGGAAAGCTTAGCCTTAGGTTTATTGATTCTTTTGAGGTTTTACAACGCATTGGCGTGGTAGCTTATAAGTTAGCTTTATCTCTAGACCTATCCGATGTTCATCCTTTTTTGCATGTGTTTATGTACAGTTTGATGGCTCTCATATGATTTAGTGGAACTCGATCAGTGGTGTAATGATCTAATTTCGTAATTATGGTAAAATCAATAAAGAAAAAATTGGGGTCAGAAAGCTTTTTTGGTAGTAACTTGGAATTCCTAGCGTGGTCCAGATTTGGACGAAATTGGAGTCATTAAGGTGTGAAGAAATATAATACTGAATTAAATATCTAATTATGAATTTCATTACATTATTGGATATCTAAGACGATAAGAAACTCGTACGACTTTACAGAATTGAATTCGAGCGAGTAGAACTCCCGAAAATGATCTTAGCGTGAATGGGTACATTCTGTCTCCGTTGAGGCCGCTGTAGCGAGATTTTGGGGCTGTAGAGGGATTGGTTCGCTGTAGCGGGCCAGACGCAAGTTAAAGTCGTAAATAAACCCCTAAACGACCTTATTTGACACTTAATAAATTTTAGAGCTAAGGAGGCGACCCTAGACGACTTTGATTGTTATTACTTTTGCAGGAGCTATGACGTCATTACTTGCGGCAACCACTAGAATATTATAGAATAATCTAAAGAGGGTCATAGCTCATTCATGTGGAGCCGGCCTCCCCGCCGTCCCCCCTACCCGCACCCTCCACAATGAAAGTACGTAGAAACCTTGATCTGTTTACTTCCTTCATTAATAAGATCGGGATGAGGAGTGACCTTTTACTGGACCTCGAGGATCGCGTTAAACTTGAAACTGCCTCAGAAGCAAAGAGAGGCAAAATAATCGAATTTATGGAGATCTTAGCCTTTGATGAAGATGAACTGATATACTAACATTCTCTTCCAACTCCGTATCCTAACTCAGGGCAAACTATCTCTAGATGGCCGAGCCATCTACTTCTCTAAGACTTGTTCCCAGGGATCCAGATCAACATGCCTCGGAGTGGGAAGGAAATTACTCAGGCTATCGACCTAATGCTTCTCCATCTATCTCGTCCGAACCGAGACCATAAAAAGTGGCATAAGAGCCACCTAGATTTCATTCCTTTGATCTATCTACTTCGTTCGAACCAAGTAGGTAGGCTCCATCTTATTCTATTTTTCCACTATCCAAAGTCGTACCCTGCAGAACAAGGCCTTCTCTTTCGGTGCTAGACGAGGTTTGGAACCCTACCATCTATTAAATATGCATCTCAATTGCTTCGCACCTCTACTTGGAAACCTCCATACAACACCCTTGTTTTGTTCTAGCCGCTAACCATGTAACGATCTTCTTCCATATAATATAATAAGATAGATGCCTTCATCCCACCCACAACATAAGTGGGTGTGAAAGCCCATCTGCGCTTGCCAATGACCGGAGAGTTCTTGACAATTTTTCACCATTCTTGAGGCTAAAGGTAAGATTTTCATATCCTGAGTCCATTTTTTGATCATAGAACCTATTTTCCTAGGTTATTATCGATGGGACGGGTTTTTATCTAAGAATTACTGTGGAAAAATCCCTAAATTAGGTATTAGGATCTTGGGTTGGTCTAGGGTTATTGTAGACCTATAATAAGCGAAAATAATCCGGAAAGGGAAGATTTAAGTGTCTTTAGGGATTCAAGCTTGGATTCGAGGTAGGTGATGGTTATGATTTCATGTTGGTGTAATATATATTTGTAATTGCTTCATTACAATGCATGTATATATGCGAATGTTGCATTATTGATCACCCTAATCGTAAATAAGGATGATTGAATAATTGTATGCCATGAATTCACCTCTTATTGTATGATCTTGATGATGTACTTGTGATTGTGATTGTGGTGTGTGAATGGAGATCGGATTGCCATGTTCTGGCAAGATAACTTGGATCGGATTGCCACGTTTTGACATAAATGTTGGATCGGGTTACCATGTTCCGACACAACTATGGGATCAGTTGCCACAATCCGGCATAAAAATGGGATAGAATTGCCACGTCCGGCAAGCTAACAGTTTGGGTGTGGGTTTCATGAGAAACAATTGAATTAGGTTCCGTGAGAGGACCATTTGAATTGTGTTGTATCTACTTATGATTATTACGTTCATATCTAATGATGATTGATATAGAAAGGCGATTTGTTGCTCTAAAATGACTTAATTGTATTTTGTTGAGATTTGTGAAACTTTTCTTTATGTGAACGATGATGATATTGTATTTGTTTGGTATATGCCTATTTGATAATTTTGTTGTTACTTACATGTGTTTTTCTTATTGGGATAACCGCGTGATCCTACAAGTACACTGTGATTGTGTACTGATACTGCACTTGATCTTATTTTTGTTGAGTGCAGGGCATCTTCCGGTGGCTATTGAAAGACCTCATTTAGAAAATCAGTGAGCGTTTCAAATTCAAAGGTGAGCTAGTTCTTCTGGGCTGCCTTGAGTTATCATTAGTTTATATCCACTCTTTTTGGACTCAGACTAATTGTTTAAGGTGTTGTACCCTTTATTCTTACACTTGTTGCTAGTAGAGTTTTGGTATAATGACTTTCAGGTTTTGGGTATTTAATTTCACATTATTTTAGTTAATTAAACTTGTTTCCGTAATTTAATTGCCTTAGTTTTGGTTTTTTTGCTTAGTTTGGATTGTACTAGTGGTTCTCCTATCGAATTGTTAGTGTGGGTGCCAATAACGACAGTTAGGGTCATGACAAGTTAGAATCGGAGCCTAGTTTCGTCTATCTCATTGTACCAAAATGATTTTAATATATTCTTGTAGAACGGTACAATGACATCCGTACTTTTCTTTGAGAGGCTATAGGACTTTAGGAAAAACTCACTTTTTTCTACTCCTTCGTGCTATGAGTTTAATCCAATTGGTATTTGGAAGATACAAATTGATATCTTTCCTCCTTCACTATATTATCCGAACTAGAGCAACAAAATGGTAACACTATCACTAGCAAGAGGGTGTGTGTATAGAATACTGATACATGAATAGGGTTACTATTCAGATTAAGTAGCCATTACCTCAGATAGATGACATTTTTTACCAATGGCAAGGTGCATCAATTTTCTCTAGGATTAATTTAAGGTATGGTTCCCATCATTTAAAGAATGAGGTGGTTAAGAATAGAGTTCGATCAAGTTTTGTGATTGAAATTAGTAGTTTTATGGGGATCGCTAGCTACTATTGTCGCTTGTGGTATGAGTTGTGTCTAAATGACATTTCCAATTCCAATTGGTATCTCAATGAAGTGAACTAGATGGAATATAAGCAAAGCAAATTGGAAACTAAGAAGGTTTCAATTATCTGGCCATAGAGGTGGTTTGAATGCATGTATTGTATGAAAGGTCATCCATGGAGAAATTAATTAAGAATTTGGACTTATTTGTGAATTGAATATTGGAAACTTTGAATGCATACTTCTGATCGTCTGAATTAACTGCGAGTGTGAAGTTGTAATTGCTTGAATGTGATAAGGTGATTATTAAACAATAAATGTGTGTCTAAACTCTGATATGTACAATATGTTGGCATGGTCGTTGAAATTATGCAAGTTGTAAATACTTGAGTATGATGAAACTTGTTATGAAAGGAAGGTCTTGACTAAGGATCGTGTGAGTGTCTGGGTGTATTCTGGGAATGAGTGATTGTAGTTCTGAATGTAATGTAAGGGAAATTATGGAGCGTATGTCGTTAAGATTGGCAGGGGATAGACAATGAATATCCTAGTTATGAGTATTATTCTAAAATTTCTAAGTAAAGCTGAGAGTCTTTGTGGAAAATTAGAAAAGAGCAAAACCTCAGATAATTGTTGGCTTGAGTTCTGTTACCATTATGACCGCTGGGGCGAGATTCTTCCAGCCAGAGCTGGGCCTCCATAGAGGGACAAGGCGAGACAAAATCTCAGCCCCGTCTTCCCTATTTTTCCTAGTCATAATATGGACCCCAAATTATACATCAGTGTTCATCAATCGAATATAAGTTATAAGGTTTATTCAAATTTTGGAGAACCTGAGCATATGAGGGTCGGATGTAGGGATCACAAGTGTTATAATTATTGTGTCTAGATGACTAATGTTGTTGATATGGATTATACTTATTCGTATGTGTCAGTTAAATTTCCTTGGAATTTGATGTGGATTGTGATATACTTGATGCCCTCATCCATGTTTCTACCCAGTCGAAGAGTGAGCAATAGTCATCCTTCTATATCGTGTATTCCCTTTTGTGTTTATAGACTTTCAGACTTGGGTTAATTTGACTATATTAGAATGATTGTCTTGATATAATATTAGTCATGACTTGGTTGTTCCCCTACTATACTAGGCTTAATTGTAATAGTAAGACAGTAACTCTAGAGATCCCTTGTTGGGAAAGATTTGAGTGGGAAGGGGTGAACAAGTGTAACACTACGGAAGTTTCATGACTTAGACTAGAGCCTCATGTAGTGAAAATGCTAGTTCAAGACCTAAATGAACGTATTTAAACTTACTAGGAAGTATTAGCGCCAAAACATCAAGGGACGACTATGACGTCCGGAGATTTGTGAAGACGACCTAGTGTGCCTTCATATGTTTCAAGGGGTTTAAAGAGTTCGATAAGATCCAAATTTGGTGAAAAGGCTTAGGATATATATTAGAGTGTGTTTAGGGTCGAAACGTCCATGTACGACTCCCCAAGGACCACCACAAGGGTCCTTGAAGAGGACCCCAATATTTAACCTCAATAGTTATCAAATTACAGTATGCAACCACGAGGGAAAACGATGAGTTGTCTTTGAATGACGCTCCCTCGATACTGCTTGTTGGTTGACACTTATAAATGTCACCAAAAAATCCTAGAAACGGGTCTCTGAACCAAACCACTAGTCGACGTCCCGTGGACGGGGTTTAGTCGTTTTGGACCCTATTTACTGTCTCTTCATTGTTAAGTTAGGGGAATTTAGTTAATTAATTAATTAATTAATTAATTAATTAAGGGTTAAGGTCGGTTATAATCAATTATTTTAGGACTATATAAGCACCCTAAGTCATTAAACTAACCTAACACCTCATAATTTCCAAAACCCAATTAGCTCCCACTTCTCTCTACTTTCTCTCACTACCCCCAAAGACCCCGATTGATGAACAAGTTCAAGCTTCATCAGGGATTTAAGACCAATACTTTCTACAATTCTCTAGGAATTAAAAAGGTATGGAAGCTATTCACTCTTGGGACTCCTTTCCCCAAGAGGATCGTCAAAAAATTGATTTTAATGTTCTTCAAAACTATGGTTTTCATCAATTTCGTGGGTTATCTTTCAAATTGATTTAATGTGATATTGATTTGATTTATATTGATGGATTATGATTGTTTAGTGGTGGATTGTTGTAGTTCCTTGGACTTTGACCTAATTTCTCTAAAAGAACTATGAATCACCCTTTTTCCCTAATCCTAACTATAAATTAGATTAATAGATGATTAGGGATGTTGTAATTGGAAGTTCTATTACTTAATTTACTATTATATGATGACGCTGATGGATTATTGGATAAATGTTGTGGAATTGAGGGTAAGATCTTGAAGGGGATTCTAGTAAGTCATTGGTAATACTTTTAAGATCATCAATACTTTACTTCAATTATGTTGGTCTATTCTTGATGATGACGTTCAAAGTATGAATATGTGAGTATAATAGGAAGATAATGATATGAAGAATATGATAGTATGTTATGAATATGTTGGATGTGAGATCTTGATAGGGGTATGATCATCCAATTTGGAAGTGATTCTCTTGTGTACGTACCTTATTATTATGATTATGATGTGATGATCTCACTAATGTTGGATTGTGATGACATAATGTTCTCTAAGCCTAAGAGCTATGATCATGATTATACAAGGGGGTAGTCTCCTAAGTCCTATACTATAAGCTAATGTTAATGATGGTTTAAAGATATTTCAAAAAAGGAATCTATCTTAGCACCGAGCGAACTAGATATGAGAGACCCAAGAGGGAAGGTAGGTTCACTATTGTTCTCATGAGATGGATACAACAATGCAAATGTGCATAAAAGAGTTTCTAGCAAATCTCCTTGATCCTTAACTATGTGGCCCCATAGGAAGACTATCTAGTGGATCCACCTAGATTTTATGTTCATGTGTGGTTCTACCTTGGCAAGTAGAGAACCTTCATTTGGTGTAGGGTTTTATGACACCGAATTCCATGTTTAGCTCACATGGTCTATTATCGGCTATGTCGAATGTTCCTTAAAGTAAAATGAATGAATGAAAATAATAAATATGGAAACTAACTAGGATGACTTAAGGGGTACTACTTAGTGTAAGTAAGGATATGAGACTTTACCTATGCATTGCATAAGTTGGACTTGAGGGGAGTCCTAGGAGGAGTTCTTATGCACATATGTTAAGAAAGAAATGCATGATATTGTTCCTATGTAATGTTGCTCTTATATGATGTTGGTTCCATTTGATGAAAATAATATTGGTATAAATTGTTATGTATAATGATGACTACACATGATGTGATGCTATATGAGGTAAAGACATTACTTGTGATCTCTTTTCTAGTTTACTTGATTTATGTAGGGTTATGGGACTTCACATGAGCATTGCACTTGTAGGCTTGGGTTGGGATTGTGAGTAAGATTCTTGTATGCTTTGATGATATGAACTCTAGAACATGAAATGTTGATATGACTTTATGATGATGTTATTCTTGTATATGAATATGAACATGCCTTAATGTTGTTGTGATTTTTGACTTGTATATGCTCTTATGTGTGCATAAAGGCTTTCAAAGTCACTTGGCATGCTTTTAAAGAAAATGTCCTCTTGTGCATGTTTTCAATGGTTTTACTTGCATATGTTTCCATACTTAGTACATGTGGTTTGTACTAACCCATATTCTCTATATTTCTACAATAATGTAGGTTAGGGCCATTGAAGAGATTCAAGGCCATTTTCAAGGAAGACTTGGATAGTTTCCAAGTTGTTGGTAAGTCCTCAAGTCCGAGGATGATGCCACTATTCTAGCTTTACTATTTGACTATGTCTAAGACTATGTTAATTTGTTATCTTTTGAGACTTTGTTGTAAGTTCTATATAAGACATATTTTAATAGTGTAAGGGCTATGTCCCGAATCTTATTATTCTATAATAGATGGTTATGTGTGAGACAATATTAGACTATGTCGTTAAATAAGAAGTCTATTTAAACTTCATATATGAATAAGTTAGAAGTCTATGTATACTTCGTATGCAAAGTTTTAATTTTTCCGCATTTTCTCTACCTATGATATGCAATGATGTATGCTAAGGGCTAGTCTAAGGACTCTTCGAGGACAAAGATGTCGGTTACGTCTAAGGGGTGCTCCCCGATCGTGAAAAACTTTGTATCAGAGCATGAGGTTGAGTAATATTAGGGTTTATGTCTCACTAAACCACGTCTACATAAAGTCTTATTTAAAATTGTGAAGCGCGCTACACTTATGAATGATAGGCTATGTGAAGCTTAGGAGATTCTAATCTTCTTAGTATTTCTATGTCGTATCTCAAGAGTCTTAACTCTTTGTGTCCTTTTCTACTAGACCTTTTCTTGTGGATATTGGTTATGACTACTATAAAGGAAACCGCAAGAAGAGTTAAATAGGAGATTGCTAATGCTGGAGTTCCTCCGCAAGACAACCAAGCTCCTCAAAGTGAACAAGCTCGGTCAATCCTCCGACCATAATGGATGGAGAGATAAAGTCGACTTTCTTAAATTTAGCTTAATCCATGACTACTCAAGCTCAATCTGTAACTACTCAAGTTCAAGCTATGATGACTCAAGCAAATTGGGAAGTTGTACCCCGTGTGAACCAAAATGCTAGTATCATGGATTCTTGCTTGAGGGACTTCACTACGATGAACCATTTTCTTTGGGTCTAAGGTGAATGAAGACCCCTAAGACTTTCTTGATGAGGTTTACAAGATCTTGTATGCCACGGGAGTGCGTTCAAATGAGAAGGCCTAGCAGTCTCTTATCAACTCAAGGATGTGGCTCAAACATGGTACACTCAATGGAGGGACAATAGGACTTTGAGAGCGGGTCCCATAAGTTGGGAAGTCTTTAGGAAGGAATTTCTTGATAGGTTCTTCCCAAGGTAGAAAAAAGAGGCAAAAGTGGAAGAGTTCATCAACCTTCGTCAAGAAAGTATGAGTGTGCTATAATACTCTTTGAAATTCACTAAGTTGTCTAAATATGTCTCTTCTTTAGTGTCCAATCCTATAGATGAAATGAACTGTTTTATGACGGGTATGTCCGATGATCTTGTGGAAGAGTGTTGTTCGGCGATGCTTCATGACAACATGGACATTTCTCGTGTGATGGAGCATGCTTAACGAGTTGAGGATAGTAGGCTTAAGAGGAAGAAAAAGGATGATAAGAGGGCAAGTTCCTATGAAGGAGATACTTTTAAGGGTAAGTTGGAAATTCAAGACAAACCTAAGTTCAAGAAGAGGTTCTCCAACCAAGTTCCTTCAATTTTTTCCGAGGCTCGTAATGATAGGGTGTCTAACCCTAGATCCTAAAGGGGAAGAGGTTGTGATTCACCAAGAAAGAAACCTATTTGTGTAAAGTGTGGTAAGAAACACATAGGTGAATGTTTAGTTGGAATGAATAATTGCTTTGATTGTGGAAAGAGTGGCTATAAGGTGAGAGACTTTCCTATGGTAAATGTTCAAGGAAAGGGGAATAACCAAGCACAAGCAAGCGGTCCTAGTTCCAATGCTCCTAAGAAGAATTACTTCTATGCTCTCCTTTCTAGGGGTGGTCAAGAGAATCCTCCCTGTCACGACCGGGGATCACCCCTTAGAAGTAACATGGTGTACTTGACCTCTCGGAGGTCCATAGTCATCATTCATCGCATTTTCGTAGGTAATTTTAATGGAAAATGTAAAACGTTCATAGCACATCATATGCTAGAAACATCACTATACATACATATATATATATATATATATATATATATATATATATAAGTCATAATACATAGTTAGACTCTAAGTCTCTTTTACCATCTTAGACTCAACATCGATAAGAAAAAAATAGGGACACGACCCTTATCAACATAACATAATAATCTAGCTATTACATAAACTTTAAATAAGAACTTTGACATAGGAAATCCTTGAAACATAAGGACCCCTTCCTTGAGCTTGGGAAACATCTATCAAGCCCTTCACTTTAGAGACATCCTTTAAGCATTCATAACCTACACTTTGTGTAAAAAGGTGAAGAAGAATGGTGTTAGTAAAAGAATGCACTAAGAATGGAAACCATGCAAAAACATGCATTCAAAGAGGACATTTTCTTAGAAAACCATGCATCATTCCATTATGTAAAACTTCTTAAAAGCCTTGATACAATAAGTACAACATAGCTCATATACTTCACGTAGGCATAGATACTATTCATGACATCACATAAAACCACATAATTCATTTTGAGGTACATAAAGTCACATATTTCATTTAAGTCTCATTTAGCATTTCATGACTTTATTCATTCTTTTACCATAAGTCCTTTACCCCTATGTAACCCTCTAGTAACACTTGGTGCAATGCATGAATAGTGTCCCATTCTACAACTCACACTCAAGCATCACTTTAAGGTTACCAAGGTGAACATTCACATAACCTACATTAACTCAAACATAGAGCATAGCATATCATAAGGAACATATTTCATACACGACTCGACATGCTTTATAGACCACATAAGAGACTCATTCTAAGAGAACATACAATTCAAGACTACTAACAACATCATAAGAAGTAATAGTCAACATGAATAGCATGCTTGGACTCTATTTCATTTAGACCTCATAAGACCTTACTCATAATCTCAATCTAAGCCTACTAGTGCAATGTACATGTGAAGTCCCATAACCTTACAGATACTTAGTAAACTCAGAAGGAGACCACAAGTCATATCATCTACTTCAATACATCAACATGACAAGTATAGACAATTTCATTCATACCAAGTAATACCTTCATCATAAAGTCAATAAGACCAACATCATACATGTACAAGATAAGACCTCATCATTTAGTCAATAAGACCAATATTATGCATCTAAAGTAAGACCTCATTACAAAAACACCGCAGGACTCATACAATGCATATTATAATGCAAGTAAGTCAATATCATAATGTCATTCATAAAGGACATAAACATATGCATACACATATGGAACACCTTCCTAGAACTCCCCTGAAGAGCTACTTGTGCAATGCATAGGTAAATTTTCATACCCTCACCTATACTAAGCAACTCCCTTAGGTTATCCTAGTTAGGGTTCATTTCCTTACTTCCATTGTTAATTTTACTTTAGGGAAACTTTGCCTTAACCGACACTAGATCATGAAAGCTAAACATGGAATTCTGTGTCATACAACCCCACATTGAAAAGAGGTGCTCTACTTGCGAAGGTAAAACCATACATGATAGCTTATATATGTGGATCCACTAAATATATCCTACGGGGCACGTAGTTATGGAACTAAGAGATTGTTACTAGAAACCTTGACTCAAAAGACGTGGAGGTTTCCATCTCATGAGACATTGGTGAACCACCTTCCATCTTGGGAAGGGACAACTCTCATTGTCAAGTTCACTCGGTGCTAAGCTAACTTCCCTTTATTGAAAAGCCTTTATTAACTTTGCTTCATAAAATAAGCCTGCTAAGCTAACTTCCTTTTATAGAAAACCTTTATTAACTTTACTTCATAAAATAAGCCTTAGGAGATTAACTCCAAATATGCATAGCTCATAGGTTATAGATGAGAATTTTCCTTTCATCAACCTAAATCATGTGAGGAAACCTTTCAAATAGACATAGCATATTCAAGCATAGTCTAGTTCTAGAGTACAATTGAGAAACCCTTTCAAAGGACCCTACTTTACTAGATTATCATATATGTTCCATAGGTATGCTTTCATGTATGTATGTGTACTTATATGAGAACACCTCACATAAACACATTTAAACACTACACATATTCATACTTCATCATATCATATACTTGACATCATGGCATATAATTTCATGTTCATATCTTAATTATACATTCATATGCATGTACATTGTGTAATCACCATAGGAGTTATTCTATCAAGGTAGACATGTGCAATATATAGACAAAGTCTCATACCGTTGCCTATACTAATACAACTATCAAGTCATCCTAGTTGATATACATATCATACTTCATGGACATTTACTTTACATGCATAGTAGTAGACATTATTGCATATGAGAATTCCTTTCATTAGACACCATGGACCTATACTACTTATAGATATGCATGAGGTGTGTGTGTTCATTGGACAACTTGATCACATAATGGCTATCAACATATTAGTGAGGCAGCCACGCTACAAGTATCACAATACAAATTCATGCATAGCACACACATCACTTCATAGCATAGGAGACGATACACATTTAACATTGCATCCAAGACTCCTAGCATTATCTAAGATCACACATTCATATAGGGTTACATAGGTAGGGGTCATTCACTATTATTACTTCATCAATTGTAGCACCTAGACCAAGCCTAACCCTAACAACTTCATAGAAATGTTGAAGACACCATTAGCACCTAGCACATGATACTAGATTAAGAGACTAGGCATAGAACTTCACATTGTGTGATTATCATAACCACACTTCATAATTCATAACTTGCCTTCAAGACCATGATCTACACATAATATGATTAACAATAAAGTAAACATCGACACCATAAGTGGATCATACCACACAATGCCATACAAGGACAATTCAACTATCAATTCTATAGAAAAGTAGAGGAATAGCACAATCTTACCAATTCTCTATTGCTTTGATAATCATTGATCTATTAGCAATAATTCAACATCAATTTACATTGAAAACAGTATCTATAATCAATTTAACATAATCGAAACATGCTACAATCAACCTAACATCAAGATCACAATGCCCACATTATAGGCTAATTTGAGAAATTGGGAGGATCATTGGTTTATCATGAAATTGGATTTAAAATCATCCTTAAAACAGTATATAATCAACAACTCATCATAAGCATTCTTTTGAAATCATTTTGAGAAGGAACCCATGGCTAGATTGAAAGATATAGAGTTTGATCGTGAAATCTCTTTGAAAACATTGGAAGGAACTCCTTAGATGAATGGATAAATAAGGATGAAGGATCACCAAACCTTATTACATTAAGAAGACACGAAAAATTGGTGAAGAATCTATGGAAATTGCACCTCTAAGCTTGACCTTGAGCTCCATCTCTAATGGAGGTTTCTAGAGAGGTTTTGTTTTGAGAGGGAAGGGTAAAATGTAAAGAATGAATTGGGAATTGGGTTTTCATCTTTTTAACTAACTTAATATACCCAAAAATATATAAATTAACTGAATAGGGTCTATTTAGGACGTGAGGTGAATTTACCATTCACCCTTTAGCATAATAGCGTGCATGCTGCAGTTGTAGGCCTCATTAACGGAGGGCAGTTGACGGACCGTCATCTGGTTGACAGCGTCGTCCTGCTGCTTTGTAGATGGTGAATGAGGCTCCATTTTGGGGGATTAATCTCACACAACTAAGTGTGGATCAACGGCCCCCATTGAATGGGCGTAGACTGAGGAACGGGGCGTCGTTCTTGGGCGTAGATTGACACTGCCAAAATAGTGTCTAGGCAGCCTTTGGGTCCTTCTCAAGGACCCCTTGGGTGGTTTTTGAGGAGTCGTGCCCGGACATTTCGAACGTAAATACAATCATATACAAGTTAATGACCTTACACATCAATTTTAGAATCAAACAACACTTAAAACATACTAAGACACACTAGAACACACTAGCACGTTTCAAAGCTAACTTCCAAACGTCTCGGACGTTCTTTGACGTTTGACCTCCAAATAACTTCAAATCAAGTAAACATACTGCAAAACACTTAATTAACACATTATTAACCTTTTTAGGCACATGTGAGACTCTATACACCTAAACACATTTTGAGAGACCTTACAATCCCAATGTTGTCACCGATATGTTACAAGTATTTTCCATTAATGTATATGCATTACTAGATCCCGATGCCACTTTATATTTTGTGACCCCTTTAGTGTCCATGAAGTTTTATGTGCTCTATGAGATCTTAATTTAACCTTTTTCAATTACTACCCGGATGGGTGACTCCGTTGTTGCTAAAAGAGTCTTTAGGAGTTATCCCATATTATTGTCCAATAGAGTTACATTGATCGATTTTGTAGAACTCGATACATTGCACTTTGATGTCATACTGGGGATGGATTTGTTACATGCTTGTTTTGCTTCTATTGATTGTAGAACAAGGTTAGTTAAGTTCCAATTTCCTAATGAACCCGTCTTAGAATGGAAAGGGGGAAATTCAATCCCTAGAGGTCAAATCATTTCGTGTTTAAAAACTTGTAAGATGATTTTTAAGGGATATCTCTACCATATTGTGAGGGTCAAGGACCTTGGGTCCAAAGCCCCTCCATTAGAATTGGTCCCAGTGAACTGAAAGTCTTCTCGATGATTTGCCCAGAATTCCTCCCAAATGGCAAATAGATTTCGGCATAGATCGGTTGCCGAATACAAAACCCTTATCAATTCCTGTTTATTGGATAACTCCGGTCGAGTTGAACGAGTTGCAGGCTCAACTCAAGGATTTTCTTGACAAGGGTTTTATACAACCAAGCATATCTCCATGGGGCGCTCCTGTATTATTTGTGAGAAAAAAAGATGGGTCTCTTAGAATGTGCATTGACTACCGACAATTGAACAAGGTCATGATAAATAATATGTATCCTCTCCCTAGGATTGATAATTTATTTGATCAACTTCAAGGAGTGAGTTACTATTCAAAAATTGATTTGAGGTCGGGATATCACCAACTTAGGGTGAGGGTGAAGACATACGTAAAACGACTTTCCAAACTAGGTGTGTTCATTATGAGTTCCTAGTCATATCTTTTGGTATAACTAATGCCCCAACGACTTTTATGGACCTTATGAATATGGTGTTCAAGAATTATGTTGATTCTTTTGTAATTGTCTTCATTGATGATATCTTGGTATATTCTAAGAGTTAGGATGAGAACATGGGTCATTTGTGGGTTTTATTTCAAGTACTCAAGGAACATCAACTCTTTGCCAAAAATATAGTAAATGTGAGTTTTGGTTGAGATCGGTTGTTTTTCCTAGTCACATTATTTCAAGTGATGGTATAGTGGTAAATCCAAAGAAAATGGAAGCGGTTAAGAATAGACCTAGATCTTTGATTCCAACCAATATTCGAAGTTTCATGGATTTAGCCGGGTATTGTAGGAGATTTGTTGATGGGTTTCATTTATCGCTTGTTCTTTGACAACATTAACCCATAATAAAGTTAAGTTTGAGTGGACGGAAGCTTGTGAAAGAGACTTCCAAGAGTTGAAATATAAGCTTACCTCCGCTCTGGTGTTGACCTTACCGGAGGGTACTAAAGGGTTTGTAGAGTATAATGATGTTTGTCGAGTAGGTTTGGGTTGTTTCCTCATGCAACATGGTAAGGTAATAGCATACGCCTCTAGATAACATAAGGTGAATGAGAAGAATTATCCAACGTGTGATCTTGAACATGCGACCGTAGTGTTTTCCTTGAAAATATGGAGGCATTCTCTTTATGGTGTACATATAGATGCATTTACCAACCACAAGAGTCTTCAATATGAAGGAGTTGAATTTCTGATAAAGAAGGTGGTTGGAACTTTTGAAGTATTACGACATGATTGTTCTCTACCACCCCGACAATGCCAATGTGGTTGTGGATGCTTTGAGTCGAATGACAATAGATAGTGAGGCTCATGTTGAATAAGGTAATAAAGATCTAGTGAAGGATGTTCATAGATTGTCCCAGTTGGGTGTTTGGTTAGAAGATTCTTCAAAAGGGGGTATCATGGTTCATCATAACTATGAGTCGTCTTTAGTGGTTGAGGTGAAGTATAAGCAACATATTGATCCTCTTGATGGAGTTGAAGGAATTGATTCTTAGCAAGCTTAATGAATCATTCTCCCAAGGGGGGATGGGGTATTTAGGCACAAGGTAAATTTTGTGTACCGGATGTAGATGACTTAAGAAGACAAATTTTGGAAGAAGCTTATGGTTCTCGATATTCCATCCATCCGGGTGACACCAAAATGTATTGTGATCTTCAAAAGGTCTATTGGTGGGAAAGTTTGAAGAGGGATATAGTGGATTTTGTGGCTAAATGTCCTAATTGTCAACAAGTCAAGGCCGAACATCAAAGACCAGGAGGGTTAACTCAAGTAATGGATGTCACTAGTTGGAAATGGGAAGATATCAATATGGACTTCCTTGTAGGTTTGCTCCGTACACGGAGGCAAATAATTCAATATGGGTGATTTTTGATAGATTGACGAAATTTGCCCATTTTATCCTCATCAAATCTACTTATTCGGCGGAGGAATATTGTAGGTTATACCTTAATGAGATTGTGACTTTGCATGGGATCCCTTTGTCTTTCATATCAGATAGAGGTTCCCTATTCACTTCTCGCTTTTGGAGGTCTTTCCAAAAGGGGCTAGGCATTCAGGTGAAACTTAGCACCTTTCATCCTCAAATGGATGTCCAAGCGGAATGCACCATCCAAAACCTATAAGATATGTTGAGTGATTGTGTCATGGACTTCAAGGGTAATTGGGACGATCACCTACCATTGATAGAGTTCTCTATAATAATAGATACCATTCAAGTATTTCTATGGCACCTTTTGAAGCACTCTATGGTAGGAAATGTAGGTCTCCGCTTGGGTGGTTGAGGTAGGTGACTTTTCACTCCTTGATCCCGAGATAGTCTATGAGGCTATGGAAAAAGTTCAAATGATAAGAGATATGTTCAAAACAGCCTATAGTCGGCAAAAATATTATGCCGGCAATAGAAGAAGAGACCTTGAGTTTGAAATAGGTGATTCGGTCTACTTGAAGATTTCACTCATGAAAGGGGTGATGAGAAAACTCAGTCCCTGGTATGTGGGTAAGTCAATTTGACTTTACAAAGAGACCCAATTAAGTGGGGGGTACTTTGGTAATTTAGGAGGTGACTATATTTATTTATGGAAAGTTTTAATTCATTTTACCCATTCAAATCAATTACCCAAAGCACTCTTACTTCACTCTAAAAATTTTCTCTCTACTCAACCTCCATCGAAGAACAATTTGGAGCTTGAAGAAGAAGCCACTTTCTCAAACTTTTTCAATTTTTTTTCATGGGCAATCATCAATTAAGGTATGTTATGTTGATTAATGTATTAGTTTCTCCATGAAGCCCTTCAAAACTTCCATTTTTGAATTCTATATTGTGACAAAAAACTAGGGCTTTTTATCTTGCCATGGGTTCAATCCAAAATCCTTTTTTGTATGTTATATGCCTTGAATTATGAATATATTGGTATTAATTGATGATATTTATTGTGAAAATCTTCCAAGAACCTGTGTGCACCCTATGACCTAATTTCTTGCATGTTGATGGATGAATTGAGTACATATGAACATGATGCATTGAAATTGGTGAATTATCTAGTCATAGAATCTTGTTTTCATGCCTATAGTGAGATAGATGGGGGGTGATCATGATACTTGATTCCTAACCTTGAACAAAGGGTAAATTCTAGGGTTTGTATATATAATGAAGGTTATTGTGCATACACTTTGAATTGGTTTGCAAGGTACATGGCTTATGAAAGAATGCAAGAAAGGTAATTGGGATGTTTCATTATCTTGAACCCTACCTACTGTGTGGCATGAATTATGTATAATATAGTTGATCTCTTGTGTTGATTAAAAGTATAGTCCTCATTAAAACACTATAATCGAGATTGTAAAAGAACTACTCACATATGTATGTTGATTTTAGGATGAAAGTGTATTTTCACCTAATGAATATAAGAGCTTTATGTTAAATTATATTGAACGAAGATGGATTACTCTTCACACATGTAAATACGATTAAACAATGGTAGTAATGTTGGGAAAGTATACTAAGCACCGAGAGCATATGACCAATAAGGAAAAGACCCTCCCGTTAATGCAAGAGGTGGGATCATCCTAGTGATACTCATGAGATGGGGACTCCTCCACTAATGCAATAGGTAGATTCCTTAGAAGCAATCTCCCTATTATTTAACTACATGCCCCCATAAGACTTAGCTAATAGATCCACATAGTAGCTAGTATGTAGGTTCTACCTTGGCAAGTAGAACACCCTTTTTCGGTGTGAGGCTTTATAACACCGAATTCCATGCAAGCTCTCATGGTCTATGTCGGTTATGGTAGATCTTCCCTAAATACTAAAGTAAGGAATGAAGTTTGAACTATACCATGATATCCTAATAAGTGAACTAAATTCAAGTGGGGTATGGGACTTCACTTGTTCATTGCACTAGTAGGCTTTGAGGGATGTTATAGGGAGTTCTTTGTAGTCATGAAGTAATATGAGAATATATAGGTTGTATGGATAAAACTTGAAGCGAAAACATCCAAATGTTTCTCATGATGTATGTATTCCACTTATGATTATTGGTATGTGATAAAAGTAAATGTAAAATGTGTGGCCAAGGTGGTTTCTATGAGAATGCTTGGTAGGGCTGTTAGTATGAGATGCTAACTCTACATTGCACAAGTGGGCCCTAGGAAGTGCTAAGGTCATGCCTTCATTGTAGTTTGACGTTTTTGGGATATTGTCCTGTGTGTTCCTTGAAGAAAGTTTGGACTTCTATTCACCAAGATATTTCAATAGGTCCTCAAAGATTCGAGTACATATGCATTTATTGAAACTTTATGATTTCTCTATTGATGTAATAGACTTAGTAATCTTCTGTTATGCACTTTTGTTCTAATAGACTATTGTGTCTAAAGGGCTAAGGACCCTATTTGTAGAGTTGTGTTGAATTTTTCTAAATAGATGGTGTTGTGAGACGATATTAGAATATGATCATGAATCGCTTATATTGCTAACGAGGAATCTACGTAAACTCCATAATCGAGGAGTTTATGTAAACTCGATATACATTATATGAGAAGTCTAAGTATACTTCACTATATATGAAAGTTTTAAATTTCTCGCATTATTTCAAGTACATTATGTCATGACAATTATGCGAAGAGGCTTGTACGAGCCCTATTCGAGGTCAAGTACGTCGGTAAAGTCTAGGGGGTACTCCCCGATCCTTACATCCTTGAATTGAATTATGTATTCAAAGTTCATTTTCCCATATTTATGAATGATTTCATGATGTTAAACGTACCTTTGAGTGTTGGGATCAACTAGAAAACATATGTACATTGCTCAGGAACTTGTACAGAAATATGGGGAAGAAATGGGAATAATTGGTGTCCATTTCAGAGGCTGACTTGGGGCGCTCTAGCTAGCGCGGCGCCCCATAGGACAACATTTAAAGACCCCTTTTTGGGGATCTGATAAGGGCAACGTTCCAGGATCCCCACCATGTGCTCCCAGACTTTTCTTCTTTATTTTCATCTCTGAACCCTCTAATTTCACTTCGTTATTTACCCAAAAACTTAGTAATAATCATCTGTTCAATATATACTTGATTCAACTTGAAATCACACCGAAAAACATGAATCAAGTCTCGAGAAAACTTCAAGTAAACAACCCCAGAAGAATTTAAATGAATTTTATCAAGAATTGAAAGGATTTACTTTTAAATCTAATAATCTCGATGAATTAAATCATGATTACCGCATGGGTGAAGTAAACCGCGCTATGTTATCTCACATACCTCGTAAGATTGAATCCTTGGCAAAATCCACAACCAAACTCGAACGTTCTTAACGATTCTTGATATCCTTGGCAAAATCCACAACCAACTTCAACTTTTCTAAACTAATAAAAATTTAATTTTACCCCAATTAAACTACTAAAAATTAATAAAAACAATTGGGTAAGGAAAATACTGAAATACCCTTCCAAAATGTGATTTAAGACTTTCCTTATATGAATAACCCAACTTCAAATGATTGTATCTCACTCATACGAACTCGAAATTGCTCAACCTCAATGCAGTTAGAAATATTATTCCAAGATCTTTCCTACAATACCTCAAATTCACCTAAATCATAATGATATAAGAGTTATGATTGTTTGAAGTTGACTAGAAACTCAACTTATGACACTTAACAAATTTTTCAGATTTTTATATTCTTTCAGAAAATGGCCATTTCTAATACTTAAATTCTTCCCAGTTATTTTAACTTGTGAGATGTTACAATTTAACATGGTATACTTGACCCCTAAGGGGTATCATACAAGCCCTTAGAATATCATAACATAAGATAATAGAAAAATGTGGAAATGTTAAAACTTTATACATACAATCTAAGTCATTTTCATAAAAGTAAGTGGAAGTCTTTCCTAAAATTTTGTCTCCGACCATCTATTTAAAACTCTTCAGTAAAATTCATGGGACGCAACCCATGAAAAAGTCTAAAACATAAAAAATAACATAAGGGAAAAATGAGATTGTCCTCAAACCTATGAGATATCACCAAATCTTCAACTCTTCTTGCTCGTTAGGAACCTAGCTTCCAAAGGAACTCAAACTCCAAAACCCTACATTTGATTAGAATGTAGGCAAAGTATGTGTTAGTATAAAATGTATTAAGTATGATAACTAGCACAACATCACAAGAGCATCGCAAAATGGTGAGTCAACATAAGACATAAGCATAAGAGATAATAATATATTATAGCATACTTTTCAACATAAGCATCATATAATCATAAGTCAACATAAGACAATCAATGAGCATAGAAGAATACGCCATGTTCATGGAATAGTCTTTACTTAGACTTTCATACGACATTCTTCAACCTCTAATCTTTTATATTGCAAGAGAACTAATTCACAAGCCACCTCAAAGCATACTTGCGTTAGGTAATAATAGAATCCCATAATACCATCCAAGCTAAGTACCTTTTTTGGGTCATTCTTGGGCACAATCCTCGTTCATAGTCAAGACTTAGGTTTTCATGTCATAAGAGAACTCTACTCCTGAGTAACCTCAAAGCACACTTGTGAATTGTATGTATGACATCCCATACTACCATACATACTAATCATGTCCTTGGAGTCACTGTATTCATGCTTACTATCCATTACTGTTATTTTTGACCTACTCCATATTGACAAGGAACTATCAACTTATGTCAATAACTGAAGGCAAATATAGTAACAATCCAAGCTAAACATACATCACATAAGAGGACACTTCATAATTAGCTTCAAGTAATACTTGTGTCATGTATGAGTGACATCCCATACTACCATTCACACTAAGTACTTTTTAAGGCTAGCTTAATCAATACTTACTATTTATCAATCTAGACTATCAAAGAATAACACCCTACTAGGCTACACCTAACTACCATGGACATTATCATGAAAAAAAATATAAGGAAGAAAACAAGTACTCCAACCTAGCTGCCATGCAAATATTAGGTATGATGCATGCTACTCTTAGGGGAGTGTGAATTCTTAACCCTAGGCTATATATCCTTAAGAGAGTATGAATCCTCAATCCTAAGTTATCCTTAGGAGAGTATGAATCCTCAATCCTAAGATATGCTTAGGCGAATATGAATCCTCAATCCTAAGCTACCATGAAATGTTCTTGGCCTAACCAAGTCATGCAACCATGAAGGCATTCTAATAATGCTAGTTCAAGCTACCCTTAGGATAGTATAGATCCACAATCCTATGCTAACATGCCTACACTAATTCAAGATACCATGAATAGCATCCAACAAATGCTAATTCAAGCTACCATGAAAAGCATCACAGATATGTCAATTCAAGCTACCATGAAGAACATCACACAAATGCTAATTTGAACTAACCTTAGGAGAAAAATTTTCTCAATACTAAGATACCATGAGAGCTTCTAACCCATTCTACTTAAGTCAGACTATACATGAAGGGATCATATGTCAGAACTTCAAGCTATTCTTTTTTAACATGCTTTGATTCGTTTTAGGTGATTTACCTTTCAATATAGAACCATTCTATGTGAGTAGACCTTTCACATTCTACATACAAGCATTCTTATAGTTCTAAGTAGGTCGTGTGAGTAAAAGCTTTCTACAACAACTAAATCTATATATATACCAATTTTATGCAAGCTATTAAACTTACTCTATAAAACCTAGTGATCAACATTATGACTTCAAGCCCTACTTTAAAGATTTACTCCACAATTATCATACTAGGCTAGATCACAAGACATATTAGTCACAAGTCTTAGTCATACGCAATTCTAAGCATAATCATCATAAAATCCCGATTTCAATCACTAGAATTCATGATCTATCATACATTCATAATTTTAGTGCAATTCATGGTTGTATATTCCTATTCTTGAATAATTTCTATATCTGATACTATTCTAGATAATCTATCAAGAATTATCAATTTCTCTTCACAAGGCACAAACTCGCATACGTTGATTTCTAGGGTTAACCATGGAATTCACATAAATTAATCATAATATCATGAATCAATACCAAATTAGCCATAAATAGGTATTATCTAACCAATTTGAGTCATACCCAACTAAACCCACACATTACAAGAAAACCTAGCTTAAATTGGGGTTCTTCTTCACAAATTTGGGGAATTCTAGGGGATTATATGGTTGGAAGAATCCATAGATGAAAAGCTAAACATACCTCAGATAAAATCTCTAACGCAAGATTTCAATAATGGAGTCCTTGTTCTTGACCTAAGCTTCAAGCTCCTTCTTCTTCTTCAAACCTTCGGTTTTTTAGAGAGAGAAATATTTGAGAGGGAGCATTTTGGGGTTCTAATTTGGGTCTTGTTATAAGGTGACTTAAATTGGTGTTTCAAAGCTTAAAATACCTTACATAGGGGCTTTAATACTAGGTAAAACGACCCCACCCACTAAGTCCCATGTTTGGAATTTCCTAAAATCTCTTCCACTTGGCAGCTTATTGTCTAAGCTTCACGAGAGGCACCACAGTTCGTGGTCCTCACCACAGACTGTGATATTTCTTATGTTCTTGGACCAGTAGCTAGGCATTTGTGTCTTGGCCTCCACAAAACCAAGGGATGACCATGAGACCTCCCACGATCCGTGGTCAAGACCACGAGACATGGTGATGGTTGTGGTCCCTAGGTAGTGACTTAACCTCAAGTCCTTTCCTTCCTCTAATCTTAGGGAACTTCACGATACCCCTCAAGAACTGTGGTCAAGACCACTGCTCGTGAAGGTGGTTTAACATGGGATACTACTTGGCTTTAAAGTGTCTTGGCTTCCCTCACTTTAAGGCATCTTTACAAGCCTTCCCACGAACCATGATCAAGACCACTGGTCGTGAAGTGGCTCATGAAGGTACGCCACATTGAGGCAGTCCTTAAGGAGCTATTGCCTTTTCCTCATGAACCACACCACGATTTGTGGTCCATACCACTGGTCGTGGTGGTGGTCGTGGACTTGAGGCAGTGTGCTTCCAAGATTGGGCAACTTTGGCCTAGTCTTGGGCCTTGCACCCTTGCCTTAAACCACACTAAACCCTAGATGGTCTACTAATTTATGGGGTGTAATACGTGCCTTGATTTTCAAACAATTAAATATTTCACTCTAAGAACGGCAAGTATCATCTTTACTCTAATCCTCATACACCAAACTCTAGAACCCTAATTTTAGGCGCTAGTTTAGTCTACTACTTTTCGGGTTATTATAGGAAGAGATTTCTAGTGTAGGATGGATAAAGCTTGCGGAATTCCAATCAGATTCACCATTCTATTGTCCAAAAACCCGAATATTCTATTGGCCTAATCCCCTACGGATGTTTGACGGACACGTAGGCTAGGTTTTATTAATTGAGTAGTTATAAATATGTGCTCATTGCATAATATAATGTAAATCAATGGTAGAATTTATGTGTAGGCATTCACGCACCGAACAAAAGATAATGAAAATCATAGGAAGAAGCCTGAGATGATGAACTAGGGCTAAGTATTGTCGAGTTATTGTCTTACTGATATATGTTGATGAATACTTCGTAGGCAATGATTGTGATTTCATTATTGTGTGATATATGTTCGTTTTTACTTCGTTATAATGCATGTATGTATGTAAATACTGGTTATGGATCACACTTATCGTATATGAAAATAATTGAATGTGGTATGTCATGAATCATGTCTGGATTGTGATTATGATTGTGACTTATTGAATGGATGGGGTGTTGCATTTCGACACACTAACTTGGTTATATTGCTACGTTCCGACATAATCATGGGATCGGTTGTCACGTTCCAGCATAATTATGAGATGGGTTTCCACATTTTGGTATAATCACTGGATCAGGAACCATATTCCAGCATGCTAACAGTTCAGGTTTGGATCCCTTGTGAGGAGTAATGACTTGACGTAATTGTATATCTTGTAATTGTGAAGTTGCGCATTGTTCATAAGTGATATTTGATGTTGTTTTTCCTAGAATTGTAAATGATTATGAAGACTTATTTATGTTTGTTGTTGATTTTACCCGTTATGCATCTTGTTGTTGATTGGAATTAGAAGGGTCAGTGGTTCAATAGTGTTACTGTTGATAGACAAGGGTTGTCCGTATGTTGCAAGGGTGAGAAGTGGAGGTAGTGTACGTGATGTGACTACTTAGGTAGATTTCACCTTGGAAAAAGGAATTCTTGGTTGATAGTTAGAAAGTTTGACGTAATGTACCATGTGGTAAGGGTTGGGTAATATGAAGAGAAAGTAAGGGAATGTCGTGAGTGACTAGTCAGAATGCTTGTAGTTGTATTTGTGGACACTTCTATGAGCTAGAATAGTTAGGTTTTGATAAAGAACCTAGTAAGTAGGTTAACTAAGAAGGTAGTTGGTAGTGAGGGTATTAGTGTAATTTTGGAATATTAAGGTGGAGAAGCGAGTGGTTTATTGGATACTCTTGTTAGTTGATTTTCTTAGGTTATGTGGTGGGCATCGGGTTGACCGATGATGCCTACAAATACGTGTAGTTTGTAGTGATACTGCTCTTGCTATGCCATTTTGGCATAGTCTGGATGCAGTTTGATGATGTTTCATTAGGTGAAGACGAAGAAATTCTCCAGCAGCTTCTATTTTCCCTTCCGCATAGTGGAGTTGTGTCTTTTATTTATTATGTCCAGTTTGTACTCTTAGTAGCTCTTGTACCATTTAGACTAAATCCTTGGTGGTGTTAATTACTTTACAAGTCTTAACAAAAATTGTGTTAAAATGTCTTATTTATAAAATTTCATTAGTATATTTGTTCCCTTTTTATTTAATTTTTGCATGTTGTAACTATTGGAATAAGAGTGTTCTCCTACTTAGGTAGTACTATATAGGTGTCCGCACGGCCCGATGGGTTGGGGCGTGACATAAACTTAATTATGCTCCATAGGTATAGTTTGCATATTTACGGCCTGTAGCTATAGTTTGAGCTGCCTCATTGGTATAATTCGTGGATTTATATAATTCGCAGGTTTGTATAATTCGCTGGTACATTTGTATAATTAGTTATTCTTGTATAAATTCAAAATAACGAATTTTACACAATTACAAATATCACAAGTATAAAACATTTATACAAATTATATTATACAAATTCTGAATTGCACAAATTATATATACAAATTCCGAAGTATACAAAACAAAAAAGTCAATATGCGTAATAATAGCTAAAAGTAGGTTGCGAATTGTAACTAAGGTAAACTATAACTATGTTAAGTAAATAATTAGTATATATTTGCTTATACGTGTCATTTTCTCTATAAAAAAAGGACTTCTGATCCATGTATATTCCATTTACACTAATTTTACGAGATATTATCATCAAAAATCGCCCCATCACCATAAGTTCAGATTCAATCGTTTGTTTATGAACTATGGATGAAGGGATCTATAGAAGAAGAGGACAAACCAAGAGAAAAAAAATTATCGGAAAAGTTGCAGCTGTGCTCTATGTCACTAACTCATTAGCCTTTCTTATGTTTTTTCTAGGTTTATTTTTCGTCCCGATTGGTCCAGCTAAGGGTTGACGTGCGATAGAGAGGATTTTAGAGCCAAATTTTAGGAATCTATTTAAATTCCAAATGTCTACCTGATCCATAATTGAGCAGAAAATAGATTCTATGAGCAACAACAAGGAAAATGAGGCAGAATGGTGCATATCTATGTTATCAGTTCCTTGGCATATATATACACGTCTTTTAGTCACAATTTTAAGTATGTTTTACATTACTCACTGGTGTTCCTTTGTACAACTAAATGTGTTTTTATCCGTCTCTGACACCTTCCTGATTGCTGTTATGGACTGTGAAGTCCTTGTGGATGCGCTATAGTCACCATACGACGTGTCTTCAGAGAGCATGGAATTGTCATTAGCTTTCCATTTTTGCAGGGCTTGAGGAAGGCTCATAGTGAAGTCAATATTGAAACTATCATCTCCAGCAGCGGCCGTGGGTGTCCATTGCTCTACCAGAGGAGCTAAGACATTTACCACGTGGCCCATATCTGGTCTCTGAGATGGTTCCCTAGCTGCACAATGTCCTGCTAGCTCTACAACTTTGCATATGCTCTGATAAGTTTCCTCGTCTGGATCCAGGGTCGGGTCTAGCACTTCTACAATCTTCTCTTTGTTTACAACCATCTTTTTAAACCAAACCACTAAATGACTTCTGTCTTCTGGTAAGCTCTCATCAAGTGCTTTTCTGCCCGTGAGAATCTCCATTAATATCACTCCAAAGGCGAAGACATCAATCTTCGTAGTAACTCTTCCAGTGGCTAGTTCCAACAAACAGAGATATCATGAGAATATATATTTATCATGTGTAAACATATAATCATATTCCTAATCAAATACTATGAAAGGGTAGAAGAATTAGTAAAGGGTAGAAGAATTAGTAAGTTTTATTAGGGCTAGTTAAGCTAGTCATGCATTTTAACCATTAAATTTATCATCAAATTATAATGAGTTAGACATATAGTTCCTTTGTTTGTTTTGTGGTTTAAATTGAACTAATTCATGCAATATAAAAAGGAGTGTTGTACATACAAGCATACTCTGGTGCAAGATATCCGAAAGTTCCAGCTAGCCTCGTCTCCACAGAATACTTGCCATCAGGTGCATTTTTAACTAATCCAAAATCGGAGACCTTAGCTCTCATGTCATCCCCAAGAAGTACGTTAGAAGGCTTTAGATCTCTATGTATGAAACTCTGTTGTGCCAAACCATGCAGATACTCTACCCCTCTTGCAACGTCTAGTGCTATTGTTAATCTTTGTTTCCAAGTGAGAGGTAGAAATCCTAGTTGATCATGATCGAACAAGTGCTGGCCTAATGTCCCTTGTGGCATGTACTCATATACTAAAAGCCTCTCATATCCATTGACACAAAACCCATGAAGTGCCACTAAGTGTCTGTGCCTAACCTTTGTGAGTACCTCGATTTCAGCTCTGAATTCGGTTAGACCCTTGTTACTTGCTATAGAAGCTTCCATCCTCTTCACAGCAATCTCTGTCCCATCATGGAGTCTACCTTTGTAAACAATCCCAAAACCACCACGTCCCAATATATTTTCTTCGCTGAAATTGTTTGTCGCCTCTCGCAGAAGTTCCACTGGGATAGTTACATGCCCACCATCATATACATATATTTCACTGTTTGAGGTATCACTTTGACTGGCCGTGCTTGGAATTGCACCATAACCCTTCATATTTTTAGAGGAACCATTCTTCAATTTTTGCTCCTTGCCTTTATTCAATTTTGATTTTCTATTACGCTTGTATTTATATAGCACCAAGCACAAAACTAGGATTAGGACAACAACAGCAATAACAATAGCAACAATGACCCATGTAGAGATGGAAGATTTATGTTCATCTTTGGCAGCAGAAGGTGAGTTATTATTTGTTGACGAACTTGAACTTGGTCTTGCACCAGGTGGAGCACTTAGGGGCACATCTTTCCCAATAAATGAATTACCAGATGTTTTCAGTATGACATCGGAACGAAATTTTGGGATCTTGCCAGAAATATTGTTGTTGGAAACATCGACAAGCTGCAGTTCTGGTAAACTTGTGAGACTAACCGGAATAGGACCTGTGAGATTATTATCATTCATGACCAATGATTTGAGACCGGTGAGATTAGCAACAGCAGGTGATATTGTACCAACCCAATTCTGTTTTGCAAAATTGATAACAGTCACAGTTCCCTTAGCATCACATGTAATATAGTTCCAACCTTTACAAGGATTATTCCCTGACCAAGACTCAGCTAGTGTCTTCGGACAACCCACGGCTCCAGCAACGTCAAGCAATATAGTTACCTGTGGATCACATGGTCCTGGAAAAGGATTACAAAAATGATTTGTGTTTCCAAGGGTCACCTGGACATTTGGTTTGAAACCAGGAATTGGGCCTAAAAATATGTTATTTTGCAAAGACGCGTTAGTTAGCTTAGGAAGGGAAGTCAGAGAAGGAGGAACCACTCCAGTTAAGCTATTATCACGAAGCTGGATATCGATCAAATTAGTACAAAGAGAAAGATCAGGAATTGGCCCTTCAAACTTGTTAACATGGATCCAAGCTTGAGTTAACTGTTCCATAGAACCAAGAACATCAATCCTGCCTGTAAGCCCAAGCTTTTGATTATTAAGTACCAAGTTTTGAATCCCAGACTTAGCAAAAGAATAGGGCAAGAACCCCGTAAGATTATTATACGAAAGCCTAAGACTCTCCAAACTTGGAAATGACCCAAAAATGTCTGGAATTTGACCCATGATATTTGCATTAGACGCTGAAAAATCAGCCAAGGTCGTTGAGTCCGTCAAAGTATCAGGAATTGTCCATGGAGGAAGACTAGGATTTTCATCCATGCTAAACTTTTGTAAATTTGTTAGTCCGGAAAGGAAATTAGTGGGAACAGAGGTAAAATTATTGGAATCAAGATGAACCTCTTGAAGAGAAGGAAGGTTTGATAAAGAAGGTAACGAACCGGAAATGCGATTCTTTTGGATATTAAAGCTTTGAAGATTAGAAAGTTGATTAAGATCTGGTGGTAATTGACCTCCTAGAGATTTTGATATGAGACTTATTGAAGAAACTCTGCCTGAAGAGTCACAGGATACGCCTGACCATTTACATACATTGGAACCTGACCAGCCAGGTGGTGTTGGTATAAGAGACTTAGCCAATTTAGCCATAATAGATGCATCATCGGCAGAACCATCACGGACGACGACGGATAACTCATCCGGTGAGGCAACGGCTATGAGGAGGAAGAAGAGGAGGCAGCAGGGGATTTTTTCATAGAATTTGTACCTTTTTTTACCCATTGTAGCATACCTTTCTCTTTTTCTCTCACCTCATTGTTCGGGTGTGAGAGAGGAGAAAGAGGACAAGGGTTTGGCCTTCTGTTCAATGCTTGAATTAAGGAAGGAAAGCAGAGAATGTATGGCATGGCGAGAGAGCGTTTATGCCAACTTTTCCATAATAGGAGTAGCTTTTTTTTTTTTTTTGGCCTTTTGCTTAAAAATAAAAAAACGACGCCGTACTATCGATTATTTTCCCACCAAAAAAGTTGTTGACGTGGCAAATAATGATTGGTACTCTGCTTCCTTTATGACGTCGGAGATCTGTAGTGGGTTATTGTGGATCTACCCTTTATAATTAGCGGAAGGAAAGAAGGGCAGTGTGAAGAAACAAAATCGACGATGGAATTCGGCCGAGCATTCAATCCCACTTCTTTGTTCATTGTTTTTCTTCTTGTTACTCTAGGTAATCGATTTGAATATTATTGATTTTTGTATGAGATCTGTAAATGCGCTAAGTTTTCTCTTGAACTGAAAATGGAATACTGAGTCAAACGTTCTAAGTTTCGATTTCTATTTTCCAGTTACCGCTAAAAAGTCCGGCGATGTTACGGAGTTGCAGATCGGTGTGAAGGTAAAACTTTTGGCCTTTTTCTATTCTTCGATTCATGTTAGTATAACTGATTGAAGAATGAACTGCATTTGATCATGTATGTTGTTCCGTTTTTGTTTGAGCTTCTATAATTAAAAGAGAGTTCTTTTATTTTTGTTTCATATGACTTCTGTGACGTGACAATTAATTGTGGAGTATTGTATTGCAAATTACTAATATTTCTAATTTCTATAGAATGAACCTCGCGATCTCTTGCTTCTGACCTAGTTTTAGGTTGTAGGCATTTCAATAAAGAAATAAAAATGAGAGCATAGTTTTAGATTGAAAATGTCATTTCGCCCAACATTCTGCTTTAGACTAGTGATTTTTTTTAAATTGAATCATATGTACTCTCCACTGTTTACCTCTAGCAGAATTGTATAGAGTAAATCTGCGCACAGAGAGAGGAGGAAGTTGTGGTTCTTTAATTGGTTCGAGTGAATCCCCTCACTATGTGTGAGTACACATATACTGTAGCCTCAGTGAGGCGTGGGCTGTGTAGATAGAAAGCGAGAACGGAGAATTAAAAGCTAGTCTCTTATGGTGGTTAGTTATTATGACAAGGTGTATTTGACAGAAAACAATTTGTGGATAGGAGAGAATAGCTAGTCTGTTACATATCTCTTACATTTCATACTTGTCCTTGTTTAAATAAATATATTTTGTTACATATCTCTTACATTTCATACTTGTCCTTGTTTAAATAAATATATTTTGTCATGCTATCACTCACAGAGTATTTGTTTACTGAATGTATTGGTGATCCATCTGCGGTAAAATAACTCTTTTTGTTATGTCCATGAAATTGAACTTCTCCTTGAACGAAGTAGGGAAGATGTTTATCAAATTCAGTTCTGCAGCTATCTGGAGAAAAGCATAATTTATTGACGCTCATGAAATCTTAGTAGCTGTTGCTTCTCGAATGTTACACTGCATTTGTTGAGTCATCAATCTTTTATGTTTCTCGATGACAATAGTAATGCTTGTATGTCTCTTTCATTTGGTGATATAGTAGTCTAAACACTAACCTATTGTTTTCTTGGTCCATCTGTTGCAGTTTAAGCCAACATCTCGTGAACTTAAGGCTCACAAGGGAGATAGAGTTTCAGTACACTACAGTGTGAGTGGAAGTACTTCTCTTCTTCAACTATTTAGAAGCTCCTAATTGTGGATGGAGGGAAAGTTACCCATAAAATGAGGAGTTTCTAAAATTTTGCGATTCCTATTAACATCCAAATTGAATGCATGGGGTTCCTATTTCTCTCAATTCCTTATCAAATTTTTTTTTGCAATTCCTACTGGTACATCAATAAATTACTGTGTTTACTCCTTTTAGGCAATCCTTACTTACCTCTATCGCAAAGAAAAAGGGGCAATCCTTTACTTTGATAACCGGTTTATTTTGTCAATCACGTTGGAGAATTATATTCATGCATATTGGTTTGAATATAAGAATTGGGCTAGTGAGGAGAAAGATTTCACTTGATTATTCAGATTTTTCCCCTTTTCATCTCCTTTTATTCATCTTCCTTGGTAAGCTTAGGGAGTACAGATCCATACATTCACACTAGAGATAATGTCTTTTAGTCATGATATTGTAACATTTCCAATTAAAGAGGAGCTTCTACGAGCCTTCTATTCCTTAAACTGTAGTACTTTACATCATCCACCTCCCACAGTTAAGGAAATGTCATGTGACAAAGATACTCTGCTTCTAAATATAGTGTCACATGAACTGGAACAGAGGGAGTATGAAAGAAATGCCAAGTGTCAAAGAAACAGGGTGTGAGCTTTAGAATTGGTATATTTGATGAAATAAACATGAAAGGGTTGCAGAGTTGTTCCTTGTATTTTTTAAGGAAGAGTCTGATTGATTTAGTTATTTCAAACTAGAGGTAACGTCGAAGTGAGTTCACCCTATATCCTAATGCGTCTGCAGGGAAAACTTACAGATGGAACTGTGTTTGATTCTAGCTATGAGAGGAATGACCCCATTGAATTTGAACTTGGAAGTGGTCAAGTGATTAAAGGTTTGTTTGTGATTCTTTTAACCAATGCTCATTCTACATCATTTATTCAATTCTCATCCTTCAGAACTATCAAACATGTTATCATTCTGCTCTTTCCTTTCTTCTTTATTGGTTTCCTCTATGATAACTAGCTGCAGTTGTGAGAAGCATATTAGTAGCTAGAATCTCAGACATTGAATTCTTGACAATGATGAGCATGAATATTTGCATGGATAATGGGCTTACAAAACAAAAGATGGCTTATTGTTTTTGTCTTTTGCTCTTATGATTTGGTTTTTTAATTACTTTGTGTAAGCTTGTGATTTGAAATTTACCCAAAACACCTTGGACAGTAAACCTTTTTCTGTTGATATATGTAATAATCTTTATGATACACCAAAAAAGTTCCAATGGAATTCTTTCTTCACAACGAAGTAAATAGTTGGAAAAAAGGAGCGTGTTTGTTACTTAGCAATTGAAAAAGAAAAAGCAAAAGAGCTAGCATTTTAAGTAGAAGCTGACAAACTGAAATCACAACACCAGAAGAAGTGTGTCTCTTCAATGATATGAGGGATATGAGGTCTTTGGCTCCTCGTGAAGTATGCGAACCTCTTTTTTTATTTCCCGCTCTTCAAGGTAACACATCTACTCATATGATGTAAAGCAAGGCAATAGTATAAGTTTCTATTCGCTAGATTTACGCTTCCCTATTCGAAGTCCCTAATATGTAATTCATTTAATATGATCACAGTCTACGGTGATATTTAAGGACATAGACACATAGAGATGTTGACTGAGATACAAGCTATATGATCTTGAATGTCGCTTTGCAGGTTGGGATCAAGGACTTCTTGGAATGTGTGTGGGAGAGAAGCGAAAGTTGAAAATTCCTGCTAAACTTGGTTATGGAGAGAGTGGATCTCCACCAAAGATCCCAGGTAACATCAGCTCTTCTCTAATAACTTAGAAATTCTGCTAAAGCTATAGATCACAAGTGTCAGACATTATCCCTTGCACCCTAGTCAACTATTTTTGTTGTGTCTATTTCTGATTCCGAACAAATAGTTTTAGTAGCGTGGCTTCATTACCCATAAATGTTCTCTGAGTTGGTGGCATTGCTTCCGTTCCACATAATAGGTTGCATTTATTTGAGTTTTTGGAGAAGTTGCAGAAGAATTTCTCAAACAATTCTGGTTCTGGCAAAATTAGGTTTTCAAAAAATTGTTTGTTTGGTGAATTTTTCTTTTTGTGAATTTGGAAAGTGGGCAATTTGTCAACTCAGAAATCTTTTTTTTTAAAAAAAAAAAGAATTGCAAAAACTTGGAAATAAACAAAACTTTAAAAAAATGTTCAAGAATTTTTTCAAATATCGTGAAGTTCTATCTTTGCCAAAATGAATTCTTCTTTGTTGGTGTTGCTTTTGATTTCTCTGTGATTTGATAGAGTAGCAAAAGATGGTAAAGGGATTTCTTCAAAGGAAGTCGGTTTGTCTCTGTTGTCTGGATTAATAACTGGCTTGATCTCCATGATTGACATATATATTTCATTGAGCTGGTAAGGGGTGGAGGGGTGGGGCATTAATGTCGAATTCATCTTCATGTGGGTTTAATGCCTGCTTAAATTCAGATGACGGCTACATCTATCCTTTGTTAACTAGAGAAATGCTATGCTGGGATCAAAAATGATATAAGCTGTATTTGTCTATTCAGAAGTCCATTATTAATTTCTTTGTAGTTTCATTTTGCTTATTGCTTGCACTTTTATATCTGTTCAAACTTATAGGTGGTGCAACTCTTGTCTTCGACACTGAGCTGGTTGCTGTGAATGGAAAGAAAACAACTGCTGATAATGAGCTGTGATTTCACGATGTTGCTACGCACTGTTTCACGTTAGCTCAAGTATGGAGGAGGAAAGTTCTAAGGAGCTGTTAATGTTAGGCTATCTTTTAGTTATATTTGCTTCTTTGATAAGTTAGATACTGAAGTATTTGATCTCTTGCAAAATTACACTAGTCTTTATCAGTAGTTTTTTCTTCCGCTAAAGTCAAGTGGATAGACATTCAACTCCAAGGATGGGTTTCCATCTTACTTTTTACACTATTGGTACCCTTGGTAGTTTTATTTCTTTCTATTTTACCTTTAAAAAAAATATATCTGGTAGCGGTAGTGGATTCACGGAGGATACTGAGAATCTTTCAGTTTTGTCTTTAATTTTTTTTTTTCACTTGTACAGTTGCATTTAGAATTTGAAAAGCACCTAAAATCTTATTTTCATTTCACTATTTTTCTAAATTTTAGTTTTATTTTGTTATATTTCTTTTTTTAAAAAAAGAAAAGTATATTTGAACAATTAAAATTATTTGCAAGGATTATAATCGAACAATTTATCTTCAACTCCAATTATAAAAATTCCACATAAAGTGAAAATGAACATGTCTCGAAAAGTATAACTTTAGTTTCTGAATACTACGATGAATTCTGAAAATTCTATCTAGCTTATGTTTAAAATCAATTCATGTTGTTGTGTTGAGTATAGTATAGTTATGCATGGTATAATTAAGGAAATGTTACATGATTTAATAAACATGTAGTATATATTTAATGTAAATAATTATGCATGGAAAAATTGGAAATGGATTAAATATATCTTCCGTTGATTTTGGGATCAAAATACTCTTATGGTAAATGTATGACTCATTTTTACCCCTTAAAACAACAGTTGTCATGTCACCTTAAAAGTCACATAAAATAATTATTTTTTTTTTGCTGACTTGAAAATTCAAATTGACAAAAAGCTTAAAAATTGATTTATTTTTTTTTTGTTTGACCCATCTTACACGACTAGGAATGGATGCGAGTCATCTGGTAGAGAGGATAGCAATAGTGTGCCTACCTGAATTGTGCAAAGATCAACAAGGTAGAGTAGCATTCTTTTTGGCAATGATCAACAAGTTGATAGAGTCAGGAGATTGAAGGTCCCGTCTTCATCAAGCCAGGCTAACATTAGGACCTTAAATAATTTTAACAATCACAGGTTCACTCTTTTCTTCAGAGAAAAGAGAGAAGTGAAAAATGAGTTTTTTTTTTTCTTGAAGGTACTTCAAAAAATATTGTCAAGTAGAAATTCACTCCTAAATGATGGCAACATGAAGTGATCATTGAATGCTGGATTTTGAGGATAAGAGAATATTTTTTTCCATTAGACATTTTGTTGCACTTCTCTCACCCAATAGAATTCAAAAATTAAACTCGACAGACAATGAAAGAGGCCAAGTTGAAGGTATATAATACTGGAAAAGCATCATCAACGAATTAAGAAATGTCAACATATCATTAAAGTTTCTTGTTTAGAAATAATTCTTTAGTCAGTGATACTATAAGGAATTGTTTGGTAGATTGTATTAGAATATGTAATGCATGTATTAGGTGTGTGTATTAGTAGTACCTTGTTTGGTACATTTTTTCATGTCATGTACAACTAATGCTTGCATCAGTTATACACTTTATTGTGTATTAAGTTGTGTTTACTAATACCATTGAATTCTAGGTATTAGTAATACATAGCATTTTAGTACTTGCATATAGATTAAGCAATTACAAAACTACCCTTAAAGCCTTTCATTTTCTTTCTTGTCATAAGTTTTTTTTAATTATTTATTTTTTAGTATCTTTTAATTTGTTAGTGTCTTAATAAGCTTTATGGCCTCTTAAATGTCTTCTTTTAAAAGAAAATCTAATTCAGTATAATTTAGTCAAAAATTTTACTATTGTGACAATGAATTTGATAAAAAAAAATTCTTTGTCAATTTTTCACAAAAATATTTTGACGCAATAGTACAACTATTTAATATTAATTTTGAAAAAGAACAAAGAAAAAGAAGAAGAAGTAGAGTTAATGACGTTTTGGCAAGAAATCTTTTTTGATGTTTTAACAAAAAATTGTTGTAAAGGAAGTGTACAAATAAATTAAGTGTGAAGGTTATATTTGTAAACATATACTTTTTTAATAGAAATTATGCAAGATTTGTTATTATAATACATCAAACCAAACAATGTATAAGAAAGGCCTAACCCATCGGTAGACCCCTAAACTTGACACAATCTTTCACTTAGACACCACAACTGAAGGATTTTCATAAAATTTTAAACACCTAACATAGGGTTTCGATATGTCACTTTAACACTTATTGCACAACTGGAGTTTTGCGTGATTTTCACTTATTCAAGGCGCGTAAACATAAAATTTCGTTTGATGTGGCGTCTCCAACGGTAATATTACTCCACATCATCTATTTATATTATTTTGGCTCCAACTGCACCATAATTAAGACCCCAATTTCTCTCATTTTTTCCAATTTCTCTCTTCTTCAAGCTTTCTTTGATTTTTGGCCTAATACTTTCATGTCGAGCTTCTCTAATTCTTCCATGGCATCTGTAGATGAAGGTCGATATTGTAGGTATGGTAATGAAATACTATTAAAGACTTCATGGACCCAATTAAATCTAGGGCGTAGATTTTTTATTTGTAGAATTTCAAAGGTAAAATTCTTTTTTTCCTTTTTTTTTAAAGTCAATTTGATGATTAATCGTTGGCGTCTAATTCTTTTTGATTGATTTTTATAGAAAATGGGTGGTTGTGACTATTTTCTTTGGTATGAAGATCGACACCCTCCACAAGCAAACAAGGTAATGTGGAGATTGTTGAAGAAAGTCAATGTTTTGATTAAAAATTAAAGCGAGCAAGAAATATTTATTGTTGGTGTCGTTGCTACTGGTTGGTGATGTTTGGAATATGAAAATTGAAGCCTAATTGTTAGTGTTTTTTAGTTGTTCGATCTAGTAGTATTTTGATGTTGTATTTGGTGTTTGGTCTAGTAGTATTTGGTGTTTAGTCTAGTAGTACTTTGATGTTGTTGTAAATTTTTGATGTAAATGTGCATTTTGGATTCAATGAAATTATATGTTGTTGTTGCAGTAAAATTGATTTTTGGATACATACAAATCTCAAATTCGTTCTCATAATGTAACACAAAAAACAAATAGCCAAATTACACAATTGGTCATACTCGTCCCAATGTAACATTCAAATTACACAAAAACGTAGACAATTATATTGCATGTTATATAATGAGCTCAAAGTTAGCATTATGCTACATACCATTCAAGGCTACAACCTTCAAAATAAAGTATACCAAAATAAGGCCCCAAAATAAAGCTAGCATAATCAAAAGGTACATACAACCTTCACAAAAGTGTTTACTAGTACCAAAATAATCCTAGCATACTCCAAAAACATTAGACCACAAAATAGGGGCCCAAAATCAACCTATTCTAAGTTGGTGTTACTTCTTCTTTTTGTTTGTCATTTGCTGCAATTGGGAAGTGGTGATATCATCTTTATTTGTTCATCTCAAGCCTCTAGGCTTAGAGCCAATGCTTTGACTTGTATCAAAATTAATATATAAACTTGCATCCATTTAAGAGATATTTTGTGACAAACTTACGTTTAGTATTTGGGTTCCACTTGCACTTGTGTAGATGCCATATCCAACATTACTTGATCCACTATTAGTTGGTGTAATACCTCTAAAATGACTTAGGTGAAACTAGAGGCTAACATGTTTCTAATGAGGTTATAAGATCCTAAAATGATTTATAATGTGGTAATGAGGAAGTGTATTAAAAATTTAGGTGATTTGGAAGTGAAACGTCAAGGGACGACCAAGACGTTCGACGACTAAGTCACCTATGTGCCTTATGTGTTTTTATGTGTTTATGCGTGTGTAATGAGCTTATGAGGTCCTTATATGAATAATAATAGATTTTATAGGCAGTGTGTCAAGTTTTATGAGGTTTGGAGGTCAAACGTCCAGAACGTTCGAAAGATTTGCCTTTAAGTGACCTTGTGTGTCTAAGTATGTTTCGCCGAGTTTTATGTGTTCGTTTTGGATGAAATTGCTATGAGAGGTCCTGAACTCGTATACAATCATATTTGGATTGGAACCGTCTGGACAAACATCCCCAAGGACCAATCAAGGGTCCTTGAAGAAGGACCCTTTATAAGAGCCTAAGGCTGTCTAGACCAGCCCAAACGACTGACGCAATCGACGGTCACTAGGCTGGTCGATGCCCCGTTGATGGTGGGAGTGGGTCAAGAATTAGACTAGGGAGATTAAGCTCCCAAAGGTAAGTATCTGACCCATCGACGGACAGCCAGGTTGGGCCGTTTGTGGACTTACGCCCCGTTAATGGGCAGTCGTGGGTGAGTCTGTCATCTGCGCAGCTTTACAGTAAGTTGCAAGGGTGAATTTACCACGTCAAAATAAGTGTTTGGGCGGTTTACTAAGGGTATTCTAGGTATTTTATGTAGGTTTGTAAGTCATACACCTAGATGAAATCATTCTTCAAAAATCAAAATCCAAAACCTCTAAAGAGCTCTCTAAAACTCCATTAAAGCTTGAAGAGAGATTGAAGCTTGAAGGTTGATTTATCCACAAAATTTTATCAATTTTCGTGGAGTAACATCAATTATTTTCATCCTTGAAACTTCTATCAGCAAGGAGCCAAGCTTCAAAGTGTTTTTCAAAGGCTTCTCAAAAGATGAGTTTTCTAAATTGAAATATATCCATGGGTTCTTGCATTAAAGGTTTTGAATCATTGAATATTGATTGAATTTTTGATAATTAGATGATTTTAACTTAAAATCTTCATGAATCCATGCAAAACCTAGATTCTTCAAATTGGCTATATTGTGGGTGTTATAATCATGTTCCAATGCTTATGAATTCTAGTGTAGTTTTACTTGGATTATTGAATGATGTAAAAATTGTATTAGATTGATATATAGGTTGTCTTATATTAATAAATCTATATTGAATTGACTTAGATTCATTGAGTATTATGATTTTTGTATTGAACTGATGTTCATGGCCATGGGTAAGGGCCTTTTGGTATTGTATTGGATGAGTTAGCTATGGATTAAAGTGGTGAGAATGGGTTGGTGGTACGCTGCCTTAATCTTTTTTTATTTTATGTTAATTAGGTCTTGAATTATGTTGTTATTGTTATGGTCCACTTATGATGGCGGTGCTATGTGCTTTACTTGTGAATAATATGACCTCGTTGGTTTTACTTTATGTATTATGATGATCATAGCCTTGTTGGCATTACTTGATATATTATGAGGATTGGTGTAGTTGATTATGTGAAGTATGATTATATTTATCTACATGTGATTAAGGTGAAATTATGTGTTCTTCTATTGATGTTGTTAGGTGATCATGTTAAACTATGACTATGTCATTATGTGTATAATCTTAGAGTTGATGCATGATTCTTCCTAATTGGCTATGTGGGTCTTATGATGTTTATATTGATGATATTATAGTAATGGATAGGGTGACCTAAAGATGTTGTTGGTTATGCCTATGTGTTTCTAGAATGATATGTTATATGTGAAGTATGTTGTGTCTTGTTTTGGTAGACTTGTGTCCCTTACTTGATACATGTATAATGAAAATATGACTTCTTGACTTAGGATGCTAAAGTCTCTTAGTCTTGTATGTATGAATGACATGTGACCTTGAATGTTGCTAAGAGGGTCTTTTATGTGGAGCCTTCAACCTAGTTCTAAGGTTATGATATCCTTGAAGTCAAAAGTCGTAACGGTATCGTTCTTATGTGAATGGTGGACTTAGGAATTGATTGGCTGGAACGACATGAAATCATCCTTAGGAAAATCATTAAGCTATCCTATTGACTATTGTAAGGCAACCCTAGGGGACCACTTTGGCAAGGTGAATGTGATTCGGTTATGAACTAGATATGGAACCTCTTCATATGATCCTTAGAGAACAAAGGCTAGTACCGAGTGAGTATGACTAGGGAAGTTGCTCTATTTGAATCATGAGAATAGAGAATAAAGAAACCCTTCATATTCTTTAACCATGTGCCTACAGGGATGTGTCTTTGTTCTACCATTGGCAAGTAGAACACCCTCCATCGGAGTAGGTTACAACTCCGAATTTCATGCCTAAATACCATGGTCTATGTCGGTTATTGCCTATTCTCATCATATGGGATATTCTCTAGTATTGGAGAAGTTCTATGTAGTTTAGGTGGTGGTATGAGACTCCATCTAGAATTTCATGATTAGGCTTTGAAGATGTTAGTGAGTGAGTCCTTAGGTCTTCTCCAAGACCATTACTTGAATGTCCTTATGTGATGAATTTCTCTTAAATGAACTAATAAAGATAATGACTTAAGTTAGAAAGCATGCTAAATGAATAAGTACTAGCCTAGAGTAGTTTAAGGGTTGTCTAGTTAAGATGTGAAGGGGGCATAGGAATGGTCACTTCATATCTTACCTAGATAAGTCTTAAGAAAGACTCTAGATAGAAAAGTTGGTTGATACATTAGACATGATCCAAACTTAGGTAGTCTTAAGGGTTATTTAGGTAATCTTGATTTTCTTAAGTAAGTCTTTTGATAACCTTTGGGAGAAGAATGTCACATTATACATATATTATTGTATAAGGATGAATGGAGTCCCACTCACCGCTCACACTAAGTAGAACTTTAAGAGTGGTTGTGGTGTGGTTCTCTTATGCTATGAAGATTGTGTTAATCATTGTTGTTGATATTCGGTAGTTATATGGTTATATTATTGTTTTGACTTATACATGTTTCACTTATTGGAATAGCCGCGTAATCCTACCAGTACACGGTGGTTGTGTACTCTTATTTTTGTTGAGTACATGGCATCTTCCGGCGGCTATTGTCAGGCATCGTTTAGAAGATCAGTGATTATTTCAAATTTAAGGGTGAGCTAGTTCTTCCAGACTACCTTAAGTTCTCCTTGTTTAAGTCCACTCTCTTCGGACTCAAAATATTATTTAAGGTGTTGTTTAGTTTCGGGGTTGTACCCCTTGTTCTTAGACTTGTCGTTGTTAGAGTTTTGGTACATTGACTTTCAGGTTCTAGGCGTACTTTCTGCATTGTTTTAGTTTATTTAACTTGCTTCCATAACTTAAATACCCTAGTTTTACATCATTTGCTTTAGTTGTATGGTAGTATTGGTTCTCCCTCCGGAGATTTAGGATGGGTGCCAATCACGACGGATTGGATCGTGACAACTTAAGATCCTAACACTCCTAATATTCCATGAGATGATATTAATCATAGGAAATATTAGGTATGAATCTAAGCATATTATTTTGAGAAGAACTATTACTATCAACCATGAAATAGTCCTTACCAATTAAAAAGGTTCCTTCAGTGGCTAGTGAACCGAATAAAGTTTATGCTCGTTTGTAATGGTTTCTTAGAGTTAGTAATAACTCCCTGATTTTCTCCATTGACTTAGTTGGATTCTCTCTTAGGAGTTTGATCTGGAATATCATGGAAGTGGTCTTCCTCCATCTCCTCCCTGAGATTGATTCATAATGGATGTATTCGTCTTCCAATTTGGCGTATATTCTTGGGTAGTTGTTCTTCTTTGACTTTTGGACCTATTTTTTCCCTCGATCTACCGGGGCCAAGTTTTCTACATCTTTCAAAGTAACTTGTTTTGTAGTGTAAAGTGTCGCTTCAATCATGTTTTTATTTTTTTTCTCTTTGTTGTCGTGAACTATGAGGTATTTGTTGTTGTCCCTTCGTTGTGCATCCTTTTCTTCCCCTTCTTCCTTAGCTCCTTTCTTACTTCTATTCTTCTTTCATAGGGGCTAAAGGTCTCCACCACTTCCATTTGTATTCTAGCCTTACAACTGCAGCCTGGTTAGCGTTCTCCTGTATCTATTTTTCTGTGGCGGTGACTTTTCTCTTGCCTCTTTTGAGTTATGTTTTAAATGCTAGGCTTTTTCTGAGTTGTGAATGTGATGCCAAAAGAGTTGGAGGTTTCACTTTGTCTGTCTTCAACCTTGTTTCCCACTTTCTTTGCTATAAAAGTGAATTGATTCTCAGTTTCGATGGTCTTTTGATTACCCTGACCATTATTCTCCTGAATTTCGATTTTCCTTTTCCTTTAGTCATTGTCGTTATTCATCCTCTTCTGAGCTTTTACGTTTAACTTCACTTCTACTTATTTTGTTTGCTTTGGTTGTTGAGCGATTCTTTCCTTTCTGCATCCTGTTAGAATTCGTTGACGCCCTATTCAGGCCTTCTAGTTTCTTTTATTGCTTCATTTGTCTCGGTTGTGTTATTTTTGTTATCACTTTCTTCGAGTTCAGGATGTAAAATCTTGTCGGTGTTGTCACTATCACCCTGAGCTTTACAATTAAAGCAATAATGCGGCATATTTTTATACTCCACCCTTTGGTTAATAGAGTCTAGCTCTCTATCTTAATTCTTGACCACAATTTGGATTTTCGAGATCTAAGCCTTAGTGATGTCAATCTCCACTTTAATTTTTGTTGTAGGGTCTGATTTTTGAAAGGATTGCTTTATCTGCGATGATTGGAACTCCAAATTGGAGCCATAATTCTACGGAGTGCATCCTCTTAAAATATGTCATCTCAAATCTGGAAGGTGGATCCAGACCTCCGATAGGAGCTAAGGTAGTTCAACTTCGGGCCTGAAATCAGACTTCCATTTTAGCAGTTTCATCTACATTTTGCAGATGGTGAGGAAGTTCCTACCATATACATTTCTATGATCTTTCGCTAAATCAAAATCTAAAAAGATATGGTACAGATTGCAGGCTCCTATCTTGATGACAAATTCTTTTAGAAGAATAGACGTTTTAAACTAATCCCTAGTTTTCTCAATCGAGGGGTGAATTTTTGTGAACTTGCCTATGAGGGTGACCTTACAAGTTTCAGACAATATATCATTTTCTTCCTTGAAGAAGGAGATGACTGTTTTCTTTTTTTTCAAGTCATAGGGATGATGTGGAAGTCATATATTCCTCCTCGCACCATTTCCTCCTAGAGCTGCTAAAAAATGTAGAAATATTCCTATTTTGTTGCTCTGTTTGGAGTTGGGGTGATATTAAGATTATTCAGTGGAGGAAAATTCATTTGTTGTTGGTTTTGAGGGTTTAGATTGTTTCACTTTGTAACTTGGGTTATTCTATAAGTTTCCACGGGTAGCTACTATGACTAGAGCCAGTGGCGGATCCAGGATTTAAAGGTTGTGGGTGCTCACTTCCTTTAACATAAACTTGTTAGCAACAAATGGTAAATGTATACTAACTCAAACTCTTTAATAAAAAAAGTAAATGTATACTAACTCAAACTCTTTAATAAAAAAATAAAAAAAATAAAACAAAGATCAATATTATCATTATAAAAAAATAACCTCTACTTACAAGTCAAATGACCTACTACTAATTGGTCAAGTCATAATTGTGCTCGACGACTTTTCATATGTTGAAAACGATAAATAATTGCATCATTACTTACATTTGCAAATATCTTACGCTCTACATAGCAAACTAAACAACCATTCAAAAATTCATCACCAATACTATTACGGAGTTCATTTTTAATGTACTTCATGGATGAGAAAGCTCGTTCCACAGAAGCAGTAGCAACGGGAAGAATGAGAGTCAACTTGATAAGCAAATAAACAAGTGGCCAAGTTTGATGTAGATCTGACTTGATCAATACTTTAGCAAGATCACTAATTCCCTTCAAGTTGAAGAACCTATCGTCAGAACCACGAGCATAAACTTAAAGCTATCAAGCTGAAAACTGAGATCCCGAAGCTTGTTACTGTCAAACTCATTCATATAATATTCTTCCAACCTCATTATCTTGCCTTTATCAAAACTACCGAATGAATTAACTGGATTCAAACTAGCCATATCGAGAAGTAAGTCAGTACTCACAGCATCAAAACGATTATTAAGCTCTTGAAGATGCAAATCAATAACAACATAAAGTATTTCAACACGCAAATGATGAGAATCTGTAACATCAAGAACTTTACGCTTTGACTTTCCAGGAAAGTAGCTAGCATTCATCTCCGGAATGACTATATCATGTTTATCACAAAAAGAAGAGACATCATCCATTAATGATTCGAATTCATTATCCCTCATATTTTGTAATCTTTGCTTTGTAAGAGCTAGAAATCCCATAGCATTGACAATATCTTGATCCATCCTATGTAATGAGGAGCTCAAATCATTTGTCATCATAAGAACTTTCCACATTAAGTGCAGCATAAAGGCAAAATCAAATTTCTTAATCGTATCCACAAGAGTTTTAGCAAGAAGTCTATCAGTATAGTTTGGACACTCGCATCCAGTAAATTCAAGCACATGAATAACTGATGGAAATAGAACAATAAGATTATCTAATGTTCTATAATGAGAACCCCAACGAGTATCACCTGGTCATTGAAGTCCACGTTCTTGATTTAATCCTCGCCCGGTATGCACTTCTCCTGATATGAGCAACTCCTCTAACTGTTCTGCTTGGTGCTTCCGAAGTAAATCCCTGCGCTTAAAAGATGCTCCAACAATATTTAACACATTAGTAACTAAGCAAAAAAAATCATCTACATTCGAATCCTTCTTTGCAAGAGCCACTAGTGTTAACTGCAATTGGTGGGCACAACAATGAATGCAATATGCTGATGGAGTCTCATTCAAAATCAAAGTTTTAAGACCATTTAGATGTCCTTGCGTATTGCTAGCTCCATCATAACCTTGCCCACGTATTTGGGATGGACTTAATGAGTGATCTGAAAGAAAAGAGTAGATTGCTTCCTTTAATGAACAAGCAGATGTATCACTAACATGAACAATACCAACAAATCGTTCTATCACTTCTCCTTCTTTGTTAACATATCTCAAAACAAGTGCCATTTGCTCCTTGTGTGATATATCTTTTGATTCATCTACTAATATCCCAAAATAATCCCCATCTAAATTTTCAAGAATAGATTTGATTGTTTCCTTAGCACAAGAATCAACAATATCTTTTTGAATACTTGGAGAACACATCATTTCATTTTTTTGAGCTTTTTCTAGAATAATGATTCCAACATCTTTATTAATATCTCCATACCATTGCAAAAGTTCAAGAAAAATACCTCTATTTGAAGAAGATCGACTCTCATCATGTCCACGAAATGATAATCCTAATTTCAAGAGAAATCTTGTCACATCAACTGAAGCACTCAAGCAACGTCGAGACTCACTTTTTTCTTTCTTGGATTTTTTATCAAATGAAGTGCGTATTGATTGTGATTGATTCATCAAATCAAGCATCTTGTTGAAACACTTGTTGTGGATGCTATTTACATCTTCAACATGAGCTCTAAATCTTTCTGTAGCTTTGTTCCAAGCTCTAAAGCCGGTCTTCGTAAAAGTAGCATCAACCACATCTCCACGACTTTCATATTCATTTTTAAACAAGTAGCAACACAAACAGAATGCAGCATCTTTTGTTATGCTATACTCCAACCACTTACGATCCTTAAACCAATCAGGAAAGAACTGCAGCATTTCCTTCCCAAACTTAGTTTTAGGAAATTTATGATCCTTAGGTTGGCAAGGCTTTTTAAGAATATAATATCTCCTAATATCATCACGTATATTAGGATTATACTCTGCAATGGGCTTTCTAATTCCCGGATCAGCTTCAAGAGATTCTAAATCAACATCTGAAATAAATATTTTCTTTTGAATTTTCGGAGCTATGGTTGAAGCAGTAGATGGATTGGTAGAGCTAGAACTTGGATACCCAATTTTCGATCTTGTGACATACTTATCCATCTCAATTTATAAAGATAAATTCCTACAAAAAAAACAATATTATCACATAATTAATTCACATAATTCAATTATTTTTTATTAAAATCTATAATTTTCTATCGATAACCCAAACAACAATCAACAATTAATATATCTATTTGATTTTTCAACACCACAAGCAATAGTTAGCAATATATGAGTTAATGAGCACCAAATACGTATACATTCTAAAATTTAATTTTTGAATCAAGTAATTGGTAAGAAAAATATTTATTTCAAAAGTATTCAAAAAATATATTTTTAATCTAAAGTCTAAACCTATTTATCAAGTAACAAAAATATTATGTGGAATCTATTTTAAGAATTAAGACTCAAGAGTACCATCCATAAGCAATGTAAATCTTAAAACGTAATTTCCCAAACTCTTTTTTTTTTCATTAACTAACTTTAATCAATCATCAAATTTTATTACCTTACTTTTGTATTCTGATTTTGAAAAGAAAATAGGTTGAAGTTTGTTGTTGAGCAGTTACGCTGACGGTTTTCTCTTTGAAACAAGAAGAAGAAGAAGAATGAACCCATAAAAGTGGGCAGTGCAAAAGGTTTTAAAGCATAGGAAAAGTTAAAAATAAAAAAGAAAGAAAAATTATGCTACCTAAACTAATTAAGAACAGGAAAAGTCAAAACAAGTAAGAATAGGAAAAGTCAAAACAAGTACAAAATTGGGAGTTAAATAAGCCCTTAATTAGGAAAAGGAAAAATAAAAATAAAAAAAGTCGTAAAATTCGTTGGAATTAATTTTTTTTTAAAAAAGAAGAGTTAAATAAGCCCTCAATTAGAAAAAGGATTTTTTTTTAAAAAAAAAAACAGGTGTAAAATTCGCTGGAGAAAATTTAAAAAAAGAAATGCTACTGGCGAGATTCAAACCCTCGCTAGTGGCTTCGCGCGCCTCTTATTGCAGAGGTTTAAACCAGCTCACCCACAGATGCTTTTGTTCTATGGGTGCTCATTTAAATTATAATAATATATGTATCATATTTTCTATATATATACAAAAAAATTTCGGAAATCAATGGGTGCTCGAGCACCCGCGTCTGGCTTACTGGGTCCGCCCCTGACTAGAGCTCCAAGTTCGATCGTCAATAGTCATAATTAGTGAGAAGTTAAAGAGAATTTTCGCTTTGTGATTGTGTATATGCGATTTTATAAACTTTTGTTTATTTGATAAGATTGAATAAAAAAAATTGGGGAATTTTAATAGTTTAACAACTTATGGAGTTTTTATGTTTATGAGAATATGTACAATATTAAAAAGTTAAAATTGCATATATATCACATGGTTAAATGGTCTCTTAACATACCTTTGAACATGTGATTTTATATCATGATATAAAATCATAAGATGAAATCAACACTTGGACATGCAATTTCACGTTGATTTCATCTCATGAGATGAAAGTTCTAAATTCTCCAAAAATTGAGCCACAAGTTTATATTTTGTAAAAAGAAAAATTACATTTAATTTATACATATCTACTAACCTTTTGTTTCATATGTAAATAAAATTTATTTCATATCATTACTTTTTAAATCGTTTTTATCTCATATGACAATTAATTTGGCAGTATAAATTTATTTTTGCTTCAAATAAATTCTTAATTTACCATTTATATTCACCAAATTCATTATTTTAGATCAAATTTATAACTACTTCATTAAAATCAATTAATTAAAAATAAATCATGATTCTATTGAGTGGGACAAGACTAGCCACCATTGTTTTCAAAAACGCTTTTGGGATAAGTCTAAAAGCCGAACGTACCAAAAGCGCTTCGTGAAATAAATTAAAGACGTATATCCATAAGGAATAAGTTCTAAATTTTGAGGCATAAGCTTCGTGCGTAAAAACCTAATTTCTAAATGTAAAAACGTAAGTCCTGGGTGTAAAAACGTACACCCGACATTTTGAACTTTTCTTTGAACCCTTTTTGCTTTAAATCATATTTTTTGTTATTTGTGCAATGATATTTCTCAAATAGAAATTATAATACTTTTGTTCTTCATTATCGATTATTAAAACTTATCTCAAATAAAAATCATAATATAATTTCTATATATTATATGTATTTATAAAAAATTATTTGTAAAATCATTCAAAGATTTGTTTTTGCTTATTTTATTAGTAATAAAACTATAAATATACATGAGACCATGCTCCAAAGATCCATGAGACTTACGCCCCATACTATATAAAACGTCTCGCCTTTTAAAATACTGCTAACCACTATGAGATTAATTGAAAAAAATAATTTTCTAACTTACTAACTGCAACTTATGTTCAATTTAGTTGTTTTTATTAGATTAAGGTTTTATCAATAAATATTGAATGTGTATCATGTAATTTTATAATTTTTATTTATCGGATAAAGATTATATAAAAATGAGACAATTTTGCATTTCCTATTTTATGGTAATTAATTCTCATTTTCCCTTTATAAGTTGATAATGACCTCTAATTAACCGTGAAAAACCATGAACGCAGGTTAGTCGTCGACCCTACTAAATGTCGAATTTGGAACGACTGCCGTTCGATTAAGATCCACGGCAGGTAATTGTTTGGTCATAATTGGAGAATCCTCAAAACTCACTCTAAAACCTCATTGGAACGCTCTTTACCCGTTCTCTCACGCCACATCACTGCTTTGTTCGAGTGCACCATTTTACTACTCCAATGGATGACGATTTTGATATTCCCGGAGCAGAAGGAATGGATGATGACATGGATCTGCCGGACGAAAGTCCGATCATGAAAGTCGGCGATGAGAAGGTGATCGGAAAAGAAGGCTTGAAGAAGAAACTTGTTAAAGAAGGTGAAGGATGGGACACTCCTGAAGCTGGAGATGAAGTAGAAGGTAAAATTTCTCTCTATTCATTGTTGTTTCTCTTGCTAAACTCATCTCATTTTGTGATGATTTCATTTAATTCTCAGTTCATTATACTGGCACTCTGCTTGATGGGACCAAGTTCGATTCCAGTCGCGATAGGGGTACTCCTTTCAAGTTCACTCTCGGTCAAGGTTAGAAAACGTAACTCTACTTTTTAACATTCACTGCTTTCCCTCTCGTAGAGTTTTGTATAGTGTGTTAATAGTTTTAGTATATCAACAATAGTTAGCTATTCAGTTTAATATGTTTGCTATTGCTTGAGTGTGTCTCTTAGAATCAATCCTTTGATTTAATGAATATGAATCTGAAGGTTTTCCGTATTAAGAAATCTGGCGTCATGTTAGTGCTGGTCACATCCATGAGATGTAATGTATCAAGGTAGCCTGATTTGTCTGTTCTGAGTAACGAGAAGTGCTCATTTCTATGAATCTCAACGTTGAGATTTTGGTCTTAGTTCAGTATTTTTTTGTATAATTGGATATAGAAATTAGTTTTTTCTAGTGGCAACTGAATTATTATAGTACTAAATTTTGTTTTTGAAACTGGTAAGTTTAATATTATAGTGCTAAATTTATATATCTTTAAGTGTACATTATAGTATCGTGATTGTGTTGGCTCTTAAATTACTGATCTGTCAATTTGTTTATATTCTCATTCTTCTATGGTGGAAGTAGCTTGCACTACGGAAGTGCATAATTAGGCAGCCCTATACCAAGGTTTGAATTATATGATTGCAAAGCTGATCATGAGAATCTGAAGTAGTTTTGCACCTAGGGCTTTGGTCTAGTGGTAAGACGACTGCAATAATTGATGTGTGGCTTAGGAACACATCAGGGGTTAACACTTCCGTAGTAAAAAGTTTGGTGTTTTGACTGAGCTTCGCATTCTGCACTATGATCCTAGGGGATTTATTGGTTATAGAAAAACTGAGATAGGTTTACAGCATGTATTTTGATGTTTACCGTATGTATTCAATATTATATGTGAGTGATTGATAGTTGATATTCACACACATATGTATGTGTTTCTGTACATGTGTGTATTTGGAATAGGGTATTAACTGTTTGATTTATAAGCAGTTTATTCAGTGATTATAGATTTGGTTTCGTTTTACTAGTCACAGGAGATTATTGATGAATATAAGCTCTATCAAAACCAAGAACTGAAGCTTCTTCATTATTAGGAACTGTCATGTTCCATATATCTTTGTTTTGTATTAAATCTTGGATGAATGATATCTTGGTATGTGATTTGCTGATGCTTCTGTTCTTATCTAACAGGACAAGTGATTAAGGGATGGGATCAAGGTATTAAGACAATGAAAAAGGGTGAAAATGCCATTTTCACCATTCCTCCAGAGCTGGCTTATGGAGAGTCTGGTTCTCCTCCAACTATCCCTCCAAATTCCACTCTCCAGTTTGATGTTGAATTGCTATCATGGGTGAGTGTAAAGGACATCTGCAAGGATGGTGGTATTTTCAAAAAGATCCTCATCAAGGGAGAGAAATGGGAAAATCCCAAGGATCTTGACGAAGTTCTAGGTATCTGTCTTCTGTCTTCCTTTTAATTTCATCAGAGGTTTGTGTGTATTTATTTGGTCAAACAGTGATAAGCATTTGGTTTGATCTTATTGTTCAGTCAAGTATGAAGCTCAACTTGAAGATGGATCATTGGTTGGAAAATCAGATGGAGTGGAGTTCACTGTTCAGGAAGGTATCAATTGAGTCACTGCAGTATCTCGTTCACAAGGTTTATACATTCATTATCATGCACTAACATTATTATTGGGACAGGACACTTCTGCCCTGCTATTGCGAAAGCTGTGAAAACTATGAAGAAAGGTGAAAAAGTCCAGTTGACGGTGAAGCCACAGTGTAGGTGGACCTTCCAAGAAAGGGTTCTTGTATCTTCCTGTAAAGTGCTTTCACTAACATGTCTAATTTGTTTGCTGCAGATGGCTTTGGGGAGAAAGGAAAACCAGCCTCAGGTGATGGAGGAGCGGTCCCACCTAATGCTCCACTGCAAATTAGCTTGGAGTTGGTAACATGGAAGACTGTCTCAAGTGTAACTGACGATAAGAAAGTAATAAAGAAGATCTTAAAAGAAGGGGAAGGATTTGAGAAACCGAATGAAGGGGCTGTGGTTAAAAGTTAGTTACTCAGAATGTTGTAGATTTATGAATTAAAAGCATGATATCTGACAAATGTTTGAATCGACATCTTGTAGTGAAATTGATCGGCAAGCTACAAGATGGCACAGTCTTCATAAAAAAGGGCCACAATGGAGAAAATGAAGACGAGCTTTTCGAGTTTACGACAGATGAGGGTATGGTTTCTGAATTGCATCATTGTTGTTACAGCTAAGATATGATTTTGTGACTCTGGTTGTCTCTATTCTTTGTTTGATTTGTTCACTGTTGATCTGCCTTGAACAGAGCAAGTTATTGATGGGTTGGATAGAGCTGCTATGTCAATGAAGAAGAGTGAAGTGGCACTGCTAATAATTGCACCTGATTATGCCTTCGGTCTATCTGAATCAAAGCAAGACTTAAGTGTTGTTCCTCCCAACTCAACTGTATACTATGAGGTTGAGCTGGTTTCCTTTGTCAAGGTATGTGATACAGTTTTTCCTTCTAATTCGAACTCCTCCCTGTGCCAAAGTGTAGTCTCATGTCTTTAATTTGGCCTGCAGGAAAAGGAATCATGGGATATGAATACCCAGGAGAAAATTGAGGCCACTGGTAAAAAGAAAGAGGAAGGAAATGCTCTCTTCAAGGCTGGTAAGTATGCAAGAGCATCAAAGAGATATGAGAAGGTGTGTACTCTCCAAGATATGATGCTCCTTTGTTAGTGAGTAATTAATTGCTGGATTCTTTGATCCAGTTTTGCCTGACAGCAGGATTTGAAATAAATGCAGGCTGCTAAATTTATTGAATATGATACTGACTTTAGTGAAGAGGAAAAGAAACAAGCTAAAGCTTTGAAGATCAGCTGCAACTTAAATGATGCAGCTTGCAAGTTGAAACTGAAAGATTACAAGCAGGCGGAGAAGCTGTGTACCAAGGTTCCACTAGATCAGAACACACCTTCTGGCCTTATTTTAATTGATCTATTTATATCTTTACTGATTCTGTGCACTCTAGGTGTTGGAAACTGAGAGTACTAATGTTAAAGCTCTTTACCGGAGAGCTCAAGCATATATGAACATGGCAGATCTTGATCTGGCTGAATTTGACATTAAGAAAGCCCTTGAGATTGATCCTAACAACAGGTATTGTGTTATTTCTTCTATACTGGCTGTCCAAATATGGTGCATCTCTTTCGTGTTATTATAAGTTGTATTTCTTTATGAATGAAGGGATGTGAAGCTTGAATATAAAGCTCTGAAGGAGAAGGTTAAGGAATTCAATAAGAAGGATGCAAAATTCTATGGGAACATGTTTGCTAAGTTGAATAAGTTGGATACCAACTAGATGTAAGTTTCAGAATCATGATTTCTAGAGTCTATGGAGCTCCATCTTGTTTGGTGACCAGTTAAAGACACTTTATCTTTGTGAAATCTCCGCTTTCAAGCAACCACAACGGATGAGCTTAGACAGCAAGGCATAGTTGTCTTAAGCAGACAAGTCTTACTTTCATGGGCCTTGTTAGTTGTTTAGGAATGTTAGTCTTAGCTATTAGAACAACTTGATCTGTGTCAGTCATAGCCATCAAAAAACGCTTGATCTCTTTTGTTGAATCCTATTTGCATGAGGTTAACTTTGACACCTGCAGCTGAATTATCGAAGCTCTTCTACATGTTTAGGCTTAATGTTGTTGCTATCTTAATGGACCTTATGAAACTGTTTTGTGCTAGGCTGTGGATGAAGCGGAAGAAAATGTTTTTTCTGTTTTCTCGTGGTATCAAATTTGTGGGTCCAAGGAAAAAAATAATGTGATGTTCTGCATTCGATTCTCTCTATTTTGAGCAAAGCAAATGTATGACAGAAAAAAGAGAAACAAACTGGAGTGGGCTTTAAACTTATCTAGGTGCGATTTTTTATAGAAAAATTACATAAATAAAGCAAACTTAGGTGTGAGTTTAAGTTTCATTTGCTTCCATCTCTCACCTTTTACGTAGCACAACACTTCTCTACACTTTTCAAACTCCTGCATCCTAGTTACATACATAGTCTCATGAATTAATTCCTTAAATTGTCGATCATTTTTCAATTAGGTAGAGATTTTGTATAATTATATGTTGATAAGCTAATTCATAATTTACTATTAGTCTATTACTCCATCCGTTTATTTACTTGTCACTTTTGACATATCAAGAAAAAACAATAATATTTTTTCATATTTACCCTCAACATGAAATACTCTTTCTTCAAATCATTTTTCAAAACTAACACTAAACATCATTAAATAGGGATAGTATGGTAAAATATTTATATCAATAATCATTTTCTTAATGGATGTGTCGAATCAAAATGTGACAAGTAAAAGTGAATGGTTTGAAGCGACAAATCTTCTTGGATTTCTAAACAAGTTTTGGTTTTGTCACTTGTGAATCAGTGACTGATTCTAGCATTCCTAATTCAATTACAGTGTTTGAATTGACTTTAAAGTTGGTTAATTTATCTTTTTGGAGTGTTTGACAATGTTAAAAATAGTTTATAAAGTAGGTGCTCTCCTACTTTCATTTTTTACTTAAAAGTTACTTAAGTTTGATTTTTTTAAAAACTCAAAAACCGAAAGCACTTCTTTTATTGTTGTTCCTCCAAGATACAAGGTTTACATACCCGGCTCAACATTCTTGAAAAACAATCGAATCGAGGGTTCGAAAGCCTTTAAGTGGAACGTTTGCTATGCTATAAGGACTTCGCCTACCCGGATTGACTTCGCTATCGCTCCCGTGTAGGGTTTGGTCTATCCCGAAAAAGAGGTCCTTCTTCCTACATAGGCAATCAAGCATCAATCGAGAGTCGACCGTCTGATTACACCTAGTGACAAATTAAATCACCAGAGAAAGCAACCTTAGTTTTTGAAGACTACCTACTCCGCTTATCATATTTCATCATACTACTAGTTGTTATTATTCCCCTATTTGTAGAGTTAAGCCAAACAGGCTCAGACTATTTTGAAGTTTTTTTTCTTAATTTTATCTAAATTTTATTCTTTATTAAAAGTAGCTAAGCTTTTGAATAATTTTGAAATGATGAATAGCACTTAATAATCAGTCCAAGAAGTAGTTATTTGTGAAATGAGTTCATTTTGATATTAGCGATTTATAATTTATTTGATAAGTTTTTGAAAAGTTAAAGTATCTTTTTATTTATTTAATTAAAAAAATATTAAAAAATTAAAGTGTTTGATCAAACTTTTAATAAAAAATATGTATTTTAAGCTTTATCAAAAGTTATTTTTTGAAAATTGAAATTAGTACTAGCTTTTTTCTATACACATTTTAAAAGCTTGATTAAGCATAACTTGTTAATATGATATTAATTTTTTAAAAAAAATTGATTAATCAAACACAATTATTACTCTTCAAGATTACTCTTCTTTTTTTTTTTGGTCAATTCTCAACCATGAACTTTTTATTCATGAATAAATTTGTAGAAAAATACACTCAGGTGAGTCCAAAAAGATCCAGATAAAGAAAAAAATTAATCCACCTAGATTGGACTCTTCTTTTTCACCTTTCTTTTATTCTTCTATAGTAGTGTTGGGTGGATACCGTGGGATCTATTTGAGTTTGACAGAGGTGCCTAGTCATGAAACTTAGTTGAGTGAACTTTTTGTAAGTAGCCATCTTCGCCTTACCTTTATGTTATGTTGCTCCTATTCGTCCTTTAGCCACCCCATTTTTGCAATTGATGAAGTGATGGAGATATTCACGATGGTCAGAAACTTCCTCCTTTATACCTCCTCCTCAAGATCCATTCTCCCAGTTCATATTCGACTTTAGCCCTCGACTTTTGCTGGTGGCTCCTTTTTGTAAGTTGACATGGCATAGGCTAGATAACTTAAATTTCTCACGTTTATGAAGCCTTGTAGATGTCTAACATAGTTGATGTAATTACAGTGATAGACTCAGAATTTTCGTTCAGGAGGTTCGAAAAATAAAAATATATACGTGTAAATAAGTCTTTCAAAGTAGGCCCTTTGATTTTTTTTTTTTGGATTTAAAATCACATTTTTGGCACGTTTTAAAAATAAAAAATGCTTGAAAAACGGAACTGATTTTTTAAAACTAAAACTATAAAGTAAAATAAATAAATGTTGTTGCAGGGATTCATTCCTGGGGTGTGCAACTTAATATTCAGGGGTCTTACCATTGAGTATTGAGGGGGTTCAAAATATATCATCTACAAAAATACATAAAATTTACCTTATATATATATCGTGTATTTTTTACCGAGAACTTGGGTCCGCCTGAATGTAAATATCATAAGTGTGAGACATAAACTTGCTAAGGTAATCTTTTTGCATCATTGTATGTTAGATAATTGTGCCTTGTCAAAGTTAAAGCAGTTTTTTCATTCTTCTGGTAGTTATAAAAAATTGTTAGCATTTAAGGTAAATTGTTGATCCAATACTACATGTGCTAGATTATCTACAAGTTGATTTTCCTCTCTAAATGCATCTTTATATACATGCTTTGTGAATACATTAAAAGTAATGTGATCATAACTATAATGTAATTGTGGTGTTGTTGAAAGGCTACTCCCACACACATTTAAGAATGAAGTATGAATGAAATTCTATGATTGTGAGAATGATGTTGTGTTGATTGAAAGACTATTCTCAATTGTACACTTATGAATGATAATGACATGTTGTGAATTGTTTCAAACAATATGGGGATTCTTAGTTGAAAGGCTATTCTCACCTCTGAATCTATGAGCTATCTAATGAATGAATGTTGGAATTGAGATGAATACTTATACGTGAGTTGAGGCGGAGTATCTAGTAACAAACTCTTATTCCCATAAGAATGAACTTGTTGGAATGTATCCTGTTGACATTCCTTTTGAGAGGGCGCAACGTCGCGGTGACTCCATTAAAAAATAGTCACAAATTTTTTTAAAAAAAACTTTTTTTTAAAAAAAGAGTGTAAAGAGGATAAAATGAGTTTAAAGGGAGTCACCTCCTAATTTTTAGGAAAACTAGGTAACTGATTAATTAATTAATTTAAAATAAAGTCTACGAAATCAATTGATCTAGGTAAGGGGTTCAAGTTATTTCGATGGATTGGGGTTAGACATCCTTTGAAATCCACAAATGTGGGTCCCGTGTGAATTTAGTTTTTCAAATTGGAGAGGAGAATAAAATAATGTACCATTATAATAAACATGTAATATACACAAGTAATATGATAAAACAATAATATAGAAATCTGCCTAAATTTGCCTATCGTCAATAATATACAATAATGAATACGAGTAATACTCGAACCTAATTCGAATAGTTTCAACGGGGAGTACCTCGGGGTACCTGTAAAGACACTTAGTAAAAGTGTTAGCAATAAATAAATATGAGTAAAACTAAATGATTCAAATAATAACTTCCAAATAAAAACTCGTCTTATTAACACGGAAAACCTTGAAAATCGACGGTAATTTCTTCATTGGCCAATTCAACAAACAAAATATATGAACTGAAACTAATTTTCCGTCTTTAAACATTGGGGAGGCCTCCAAAACCTACAAAAAGATTTTCTCATTGGCCATTTTAACTTATAACATGTACACAAAATAATAACAATGACATAAACAAGAGGGATAACAATTAAGTTACTAAATTCAGGCTAGCAACACTACACACAATCGAAACTACAACACCAACATTTATTAATTAAATATATAAAAATATTGTATATGTAACTTCACAATAAATAAAATAAAAGAACTATAAAGCTAGTCACTTGAATTGATATGATCCACAAACAAAACAAAATTATAAAGAGTGGAAAAAACAGTAACCAACTAGATATAAATAATGAGAACTTTACTGGAACATTCAAAATAAATACTAAAATGTCAACCCACGAACAATAAAAGTAATAAACAATAAAGAAAGATCATAATAATAATAATCATAATAATAATAATAATAATAATAATTAACAACAAAAACGGAACAATGCATATATAATATAATAGAACAAATACAAAAAAGAGAATCAATGCATAATAATAACAATAATAAATTAGAAACAAGAGGAGTAATACACAATTAATACACAGGAAAAGGGCCTAAAATACCCTTGAAATATTGAAAATGGTACACAATTACCCTTCATCCACCTATTGGCTCCAAATTGCCCTTTTCACCCACCTCCAAAATACCCTTGACATCCACCTTTGGATTCAAAATTGACCACTTATTTAACAGTTTCATATTTAAACTGTTTAATTTTTTTTAAATAGTTTGCGGTCGATGATTAGATATAATTTAATCTATTAATATCATTTATAAACCAACTCACTACCGACCCATTACTAATTAAACCCCATCCAATTAATAAACACATTATAATATCAAAATCGCCCTAAACACTACTAAAACACGACGAAATTACAGATTCCTAAAAATGATATCCAAAATTATTTAGCCCAAATTAAAGCCCCAATTAAATTTAGGTTGAGCCGATTATTTAGGACACTTTCAATAGGATTCTCTTTCAAGCTTGAATTCGAATTTTATGATTAAAGGTAAAGAAGTAGTACATCCCGAATTAATTTATGCACTTTTAGATATAGTTTTATAAGAATTTGTTTATTTGTTTTAAATACTTTAATATATTCTTTTTTAAAAAAGTTATCCATTAAGTAACATCACATAATTGAGAGGAATGAATAACTAAGATGAACAAGTCATACTTTTAAGTTTATCGATAATTTTATTTTAGACACTTTAATTATAATATGTTTTGATTGAGGACTTGAATGTATGATAATGTACTTCTGTAGATATTTTTGCCTCAAATTTTAGAAACACGCAATAGTTTTCTGTTGTTGCATTAGTAATGGGGTGGGTTTATTAATTGAGTGTGATTTAATTAGTAATGGGTGGTAGATTGATTCATAAATTATATTAATAAATTAAATTATAACAATAGTTGAGCACAATGTATTAGAAAAATTATTTAAATAGTTTAAATATATAATCTTTAAATAAGTGGTTAATTTTGAACCCAAAGGTGGATGAGAAGGGTATTTTGAAGCCAATAGGCGGATGAAAAGGATATTTTGGAGCCAATAGGTGGATGGAGGATAATTTTATACCACTTTTTATACTTCAAGGATATTTTAGACCTTTTTTCGTTGATACACACATCATGAAAACAACAATAATAAGAATGATAAAGTAACAATAATATATAATAACAAAAAAAAAGGGTTCACAGCCAGAAATAAACATTGATGTTTCTCGAAGGAAGTGGATAATGATTGATGGGAATTCCAAACTTTCCTGACAGATCTCGCGATGGGGGTGGTTGTTGTGGGTTCGGTTGCCGGAAAAATGGGGAATCGAGATGGGATTTTGCTCGATGACTTGCAAAACAAGAAAAAAAATCGAAAGGGATAAAAGTGGGAGGCGTTTAGTTCGGTTTCAGCTCCTTGCCGGAACTAATGGTTGCATCAACGAGCAAAACAGAGGGGTTTTAGAGGTGGTTGTTGTTTACTGGCAGTTTTGAGGTTTTTAGGTGATGGTTTGGCCTGAAAAAATGGGTCATTTGGTGTTGTTTTTTTATGTTGTTGGAGAGAGCTACTAGAAGGAGCAGCGCATAGGAGAAGTGTGGGTCCGATGACTGTCGAAAAAAAATGAATGGGATTTTGGTGGTGAACTAGCCGGAATCCGGAGAAGCTCTGATAAATTTGTAATCGGAAAAAAAATGAGCAATAAAAGAATAAAAAATCTCTAACTTACACCCCTAAAAATTTCATCCACTATCATTTTAACTTAATGGACTAACTATTCTATATATAGGAAATTTAAAATTGTCAATAACACTTTGTTAAAATCGTTGGCCAAAACCACTAGATAATAAAATATCTGTGTATGGATTTTTTGACTGCAAAAATATCAAAATAAATATTAACAAATGTAACATAGACAATGAATATGAAAAACAAAATGAACGTAATCAATAACATGTAAAAGTGCAATTTAACAGACATAATGATTTTATAAAAAATGAACAAATATTTGAATGTCCGACTGTCACAAAATAATATAAGAAGTACTAACTGTAAAAATCTTAATACTTTGAGAAAAAAGGATAATTATCAACAAATTGAATTAAAATAACAAAACATGTATTTTGAACTATTTAAAAATAAAATATTCAAAAAGTATTAATTTTAGAACTATTAGACCAAAAATTTGGTGTCAACAACTTGCCCCTTTATTTGATTAGGATCGACAAAAGAGATACTGGTCAAACAAAGTTAACGAACCCAAATTTGATTTGATAAACGTTGAACAAAACAGAATGAGACTTTAGAAGAGCTTTTCAGCAAGACTCAACTTTCGCCAATGAGATTGAAAATAATAAGCAAAAGGCAACATTGATCGTAAAAATGAAAAAATATTCACATACCTTTGATGTTACTTTGAAAATTGCACAATTAAGATAGTGTATCTCTTTGAAAGGAGGATGATGTGAACAACAAACGAGGTGATAACCCAATGTGTCTCTTTGAAAGGCGAACGATTTCATCTAAACATAATATGTTACGTTGAATGAGGTGACGACCCCAACGTATCTCTTTGAAAGGCGGGCGACCAATTTGAATGTAATATGTCACTTTGAACGAGGTGACAACCCAATGTGTCTCTTTGAAAGGTGGACGACCCAACTTGAACTTGACATGTCACTTGAACAGAGGCGACAAACCAACGCGTCTCTTTGAAAGGCGGACAATCCAACTTGAATATAATATGTCACTTTGAAACAAGTGACAACTCAATGTGTCTCTTTGAAAGGTGGACGATCCCACTTGAATATAACATGTCACTTTGAACAAGGTGACAACCCAACGTGTCACTTTGAAAGGTGGACACTAATTTGAACATAACGTGTCACTTTGAACGAGGCGACAACCCAACATGTCTCTTTGAAAGGCGGACAACCCAACTTGAATATAACATGTCACTTTGAAAGAGATGAAAATCCAATATGTCTCTTGGAAAAGCGGGCAATCCAACTTTGATATAACATGTCACTTTGAACAAGGTGACAACCCAACGTGTCTCTTTGAAAGGCGGACGATCCAACTTGAATATAACATGTCGCTTTGAACGAGGTGATAACCCAACTTTTCTCTTTGAAAGACGGAAGACCCAACTTAAACATAACATGTCACATTGAACGAGGTGACAACCTAACGTGTCTCTTCGAAAGGCGGACAATCCAACTTGAACTTAACGTGCCATTTGAAGGGAGGTGACAATCCAATCTTGAACTTAATATGGATGGTGTATCACAAAATCTGCAATAACAATATTAGTAGCAAATATAACATAAAAGCAACATAATATATGCAACCATGGCCTCAAATGGATAAGGTAATTAACCGATGGGGCAATTTGAACTTAATAAAACTATGAATTAAAAAAATGGCAATTTGAAATTGGATAACAAAATAAAAAGTTTCATATTGAACGGCATGGCAAACCAATTTGAAAATGAATCATTTTATTTCAGATAAAAAATAAATTAATTTTTTTAAAAGATATCATTTTGAAAGATATGACGACCTAAATTTAAAAAGATATCATTGTAAAGGATATGACGATCCAAAAATAAAAAGATGTCATTTTGAAGAGTATGACGACTCAAAAATGCAATTTGAACTTTGAAATGGTCCACAAAGTTAATTGGACATATATCAACAATGAAACGGTTTACAAAGTTGGTATCGACAAGTATGATGACATAAATTTAAAATGGTGTCAGTCTGAAGGGTATGACGACCCAAATTTAAAAGATGTCCTTTTGAATGGTATGACTACTGAAAAATAAAAAGATGTCATTTTGAAGGGTATGACTACCGAAAAATGCAATTTAACTTTGTAACAATCCACAAAGTTATTGACACAAATATGATGACAAAAATTAAAATGATGTCAGTTTGAGGGGTATGACGACCAAATTTAAAAGGTGTTATTTTAAAGGGTATGACTACTGAAAAAAAGTCATTTTGAAGGGTATGTGTTACACCCCAAAAATCGTATGACCTAAGCTAGAGCCATACATGAGGTCTAATAACTTTAAAAGGTTTAAAATGATACCTAATCTAATGCAATTAACTTAGTTTGGTAATTTTAGAAGTGAAGCGTCAAGAAACGACCATGACGCCGGAAACTAGTCTAGTTGAACTAGTGTGTGGTAGGGTCTTGTGGTTGAGTTTCGGAGGGTAGTATGAAGGCAAAATTGAGTATCTAGGGTTCCTATACATATACGGGCATGTTTAGGGTCAAAACGTCCAAGTATGACTCCCCAAGGACCACCCTAAGGGTCATTGAAGAGGACCCAAACGTTTGCCAAAAAGCTGTCAAAACAACAGCCATTAACGGACCATCAATGCATTGATGGGGCATCAATGGCTTCCGTCAGTCTACACTTAGAATTATGGAGCTTAGATCAATTTTTCACCCTCATTCACCATTGATGGACTGCCAGGACGGGACCGTCAATCCATTGATGGTCCGTCAATGGTCACCTGCAATCTACTAGGAATTTTGGCTAAGTGAGGGGGGAATTGGTAAATTCACCCATGTTCCAATTAAGTCATGGAAGTTTATTTTTTGTGATTTTAGATATTTTAAGTATGCTAATATAATTAATTAGCCATTTAGACTTCATGCTTCAAAACAAAATCCTTTCCTCCCAAAAGTTCTCTCGAGATCACCATTGAAGAAGAAGAGAAGAATGAGGCAGCATCTAGGTCGATTTTCACCAAGGTATCAAGCTTAGTTTAAGGAATTTATCAAAGCTATTTGAATCTCCTTCATCCATGGAATATTAAATTCATGGATCCCCCACAGTTTTCCTCAATTGTGAATCCAAAATACCCCAATCTAGCTAGGGTTGTGATCACATTGTGGACAAGGATTGATTGTGATTCCAAAGTAATGGATAACATTCAATTATGTTTGAATTATGTTTATATAATGATTATATGGTTTTTCATGTGAATTCCTTGATGAACCCTAATTTAGATTGATGAATGTGATCATTGTGGGTTTAAGTCATTAGAGGCAAGGTTGAAGGTTGTAAATTGATCTTCTTAATTCAATTGTCTTGAATACTAATTGATCATAGGTAGGATCATCTAAATATGAATTGAACTAGGTCTAATTGAATAAGAAGGATCTTGACTTGTAAAGTTAGAATCGAACCTATATGATCAGGTATGACCAAAATTACCCTCTAATGATCAAGGTGATTAAATAGCTTGTAATTTAGACATGGATCTTGATAGATAGAAGCTTGTATTGAAAGTAGGGCTTGTATTCTCTTTCTCTTATACACTTAGACATAAACAAGCTAAGAGAAGTAAGTTCTCTCACATAGAAGGGTTCTAGGTTGACCTAATAACCTAAAATAAATCAAAGCATGTTAGACTAGAATAACTTGAGGTTGAGACTTGTGTTTCCTTCATGTAAAGCTTGTCTTACTAAAATAAGACCAAGGTTGGTAGTTTGGGACAGTAGACCTATACTCCCCTAATAGTAGCTTGACTTGCATGTAAAGTGCACTTCATGGAATAGCTTGACTTAGATTACTCATGGAAGCTTAAGATGGTAAATCTCATGGGGGATTCAGATAGTGAATCTCATGGAAGCTTGGGGATAGTGATTCCCATGGTAGATTGGGATTGAGGAATGAAACTCTCCTAAGGATAACTTGAAGTAGTATGACTAGAATGCCTTCATGATAGCTTGACTTGGTTAGGCCAAAACCATTTTAATGGTAGCTTAGGATTGAGACATGTGACTCTACTAAGGGTAGATTAGGGTTAAGAATTTACACTCTACCATGGAAAGCTAGGATTTACACTCTACTATGGATAACTTGCATCTTTATAAGTGGGTGCATGGTGGCTAGGTTGGCATACTTGTAACCTTTCTATGATAGCTTGGATTGCGTGATATGATGTTCTCCATGGTAGTTAGGTCTACCATAATAGTATGATGTTCTATGATAAGATAGTATGAAAATAGTTAGTATTGAGTAAGCTAGCTTAATGAATACGTAGTATGAATGGTAGAATGGAATGTCATTAATACATGACACAAGTATGACTTGAAGCTACTATGAAATATCCTCTTATGAAGTATGTCTAGCTTGGGTAATGGCTATAGTTTCCTTCCATGTTAACATTGACTTAAAATGATAGTTCCTTGTCAAATATGAAAATAGGTCAATAGTGACATTTAGAATGGTAACACATGAATAGGGTGACTTCAAGATATGCTTAGTGTGTGAGGTAGAATGGGATGTCCCACATGCATTGCACAAGTGTGCCTTGAGGTGTTCTGGGGATATAGTGCTCTTATGTCATGAAAACCTAGGTCTTGAGTATGAAGGTGGGATATGACCAAGTATGACCAAAGAGAGGTACTTAACTTAGGTAGTAGAATGAGATGCTACATTGGCCTTGCACATGTATACTTGGAGGTGGCTTGGGAATTAATTCACTTGAGTATGAAGGACTAATGGTTGAAATATGGATTTATGCTTATGATATGATGCTTATTTCCTATGTTGACTAACCATTTCACTCTTATGATGTCATGTTAGCTTCCTTACTTAGTACCTTTGTACTAACGCATATTTCCTAAATTCTATTCAAATGTAAGGTTGGAGCTTTTAGTTGCATCGGAGGCTAGAGTTTCAAGGACCCTAGAGAAGTGAAGAAGTGGTGAGTCCTCATAGCTTCGACGACAAAGCATTATGTTCCTTTTATGTCATTTACTTTTATGTCTAGACTTTATGTGGGCTGCATCCCAAGACTTTTATTCATGTTATTCATAGATAGTTTGAGACAAAGATGTTAGAAAGACTTATGCTTTTATGAAATACTTTTCGAGCCATGTTTTAAAGAAAATTTTTAAATTCTGCCATATTTTCCATGCTTTTATGTAATGAATGCTAAGGGCTTGTATAAGATCTCTGATATCGAATACACCATGTTGCTCCTAGGGGGTACTCACCGGTCGTAACAACATGACTACCCAAAAATGTAATTTGAACTTTGAAACGATCCACAAAGTTACTTTGAGCAAATATCAACAATGAAACTGTCCCCAAAGTTGGTATGAAAAAATTGGAAAGTGGGTCTCAACCCATTTTTATTTTATGAACAATGAAACATATTTTAACTTGGTTAGCACTAACAATAGTACTGTACAAAAGTTTCTCACAGTTCTTTATCATTTCACTGAGATTGATTTTGAGGTAATTCATATTGATTCAACTGGTACCTCAAATGTACTTAACGACAAGATTTGTCCATCTTGCTTCAAACAAAGGTTTCGAAGTAGACCCAGCATCATATTTCAAGTGCCCTCACCACAAAAAAAGTCCCAATTTGCACACATTTAAAGTATTTTGATTTGAGAACATTTGGAAAAGCACACTCACACTCAGAAAAAATGTCCAACATATGTAATTCTGATACCATAGGCTTGAGCTTCATGTAAATCTCCACTAATGTGAGAACATTTTTGAAGGAATAGCTTATAATGTAGGCTTTGGGACGAGTAAAATAGTCATTTGAGATAAAAATGACTATTTCTTTCTTGAGCATAGCACTAAATAGATGCTTTCAACATTTGTTACGCTTTTAGCTTTGATTCTATTTGTTGTCCCTTCCTTTTGCATTTTCGACTCCTTTTGAAGGTTTGCTTGTCTGAGCTTTTCTCCTTTTGAATTTTCTCCTTTTTGTTTAGAGCATTCTTTTTTCTTTTTTCTTTTTGAAATTTTGCTTGCTTGAACTTGTGGGAAATTTTGAACTTTTTCTTCTTTCTTTGATGTTATTTTTGTATTTTTTGACTTTAAAGGACTTTGATAACTTTTGTCTTTGACAAATTTTGAACATTAGATATTCTTTATAACTTGCACGTCTTTAGTGCGCTCAAGAAAATTAGGCTAAGAGAGGAATAATGCGTATAAACACTTAAAAAGGGTATAGGCTAAATATGTGGTTGCCCAAAGAAAAAGGCTAAAGGCTCAAAGTGAGAACATTAAAGACTAATGTCATTGGTAGGCTTTGAAAGAATCAAACGGGTCAAAGAACGTCTACAATCATTTTCAAATCAAATATTACTCAGAATTTTGCTTCAACAACATTTAGGCCAAGTTCTGGATCAACAATGCTAAACAATTGATTTTAATTCAAAACTCACCATACAATGCACATGAAACAATGAATTGGTTTTGTTCTAACATTGAATACATGCAAGAGATATTTTCCCATGTAACAAAAATATGAATGAGAGGTACAAAAAGAATCAATGGATTAAAAAAAGGCCAATCCTCTTCTTTTCAAGAATTATTTTTCATATGCACATTCAAACTATGTTGACACCAACCAAGTCAAAAAATGATTTCAAAAATATAAACATTAAAATAATAATTAACAAATAAAGGATCTTTTGAATAGAAAATATTGAACCCTATAAGGGTTGCCTACGTATCTCAATGATGAGAATCATGTTTGCGTAGTTCGTTCAGATATGACATAAAATCTATATTTTTAACAAGAAATGAATTTTTAAAAGGAAAATAATGAAAATGAAAAATCAATGAGCCACATTGAAAGGCGGACAACCTAAATTTACAAAAAGTATTTTTTATTATTTTAAAAAAAACATAACAAGAATGAAGAAATCAACGAGTCACGTTGAAGGGTGGACCACCCAAATTTAACAAAAAGTCCCTCTTTATTAATTAAAAAAAATAACAAAAGGTAAAAAATGAATGAGTCACGCTGAAGAGCGGACCACCCAAACATTAAAAATGTCGAACAAAATAATCTCTTTTTAATGGAAAGTGAGATAAATAAAATCAGAGATATACAATGAATATACATTATATACAAAATTTCATACAAAAGATATAAACCAACTCGGAGTGATGACTCATAAATCTTGAGTCTGAGTACAACCTTGGTGAAATTTTTGAGGGCATTCCTTAAAAATTTTATCTTATTTCAGCTTCAACAACCTTCGGTGTTTAATCTTGTAACAACTATCTCATTTGTAAAAAATTTTACGACCTCCTCAAAAAAGAAATTCCCAGTTTCTATAAAAAATTGAAAGCTTACGGGAAACATGACCGAGACTTTATGGCACCTACGTATCCCTTTGAAGCAGAGATCAGGTCAAACATTGTTCCAAAAGATTATGACTTGAATGAAGATATATTAGGATCATGAATATTCTAAAACTAGGTTAGCAAGAGTGACTTTGAAATAATGGATTATCATACAACATATTCACGTATAATAAGTATATCACATAACTACAAACAATGAATGCATGTCTAATACAAATGTGCCTTGAGTGTTGTGTCATGCTTAATACGAGGTTTTGACTTCGCTCTACACTAGTTTACTAAAAGTGGACTTTCAAAAATGACTTGATTACCCGAGTTGGACAAACCATGGGGTGATGTATAATAAATGACGCTGGATAACCACAAGTCAACTATTCGTTTATCACTTCCAAAGAATTCAAAGGTATTTTTCTGAAGGACAGTCGTGGTGTCACGCCCCGAGCCAACACCCTGAACGTGGCCGGAACTCAATGACCTTTGCTGGCCTTGAGCAAACCCTTAGCCTGACTTACTTAACACAACGGAAGAGTTAACTCAATAACAAGAAGACAATCTCATAATATAACTTAGCCAAAATGGGACTTAAGTCTCATAGAATAATATCTCCAATTCAAAGATAAGAGAATCAATACTAACTATATGACTGTCTATGAAGCCTCTATAATACTAAGATGGATGTTGGGATATACCCCACATTATCCTATAAAAGAAAGACTGAAAAGCAAGCAAATGTGTCCTCCAGAATTCAAGGAGGCTCACCACTGACTTTGAGTGCTCAGCTGGATCAACGAGGTGCTGGATGATGCTGATCCTGGTTACCTGCGTCTACATCATGATATGATGCATGCCAAATGGCATTAGTACATTGAATGTACGAGTATGCGAGTTAGAATGCTAACAAGAACTTAAGCTTGAAAAAGAGTAAGAAAGAACACTTACATTGACTCTGCTCAATTCATTAATAACATGACTTAATATAAAACAACAAAATACATGTAATATATAGAAGTTTGTAAAACAATGAAAACACTTAGTTCGTTAAAGAAAATGCAATAACAAACTCAACTTTACTTATATATGAAGTAATATCGTTTCTGCGGGAGATTCTCTAACCGACAACTACCACTATGAGCCTAAGTGGTGATACAACGTCTTGCCCACGCTGCCAGAGCTGTCCTATACTTTGCCGTTGCATAGCATTACTTTACTTAGTGGATCTACTAGCTTATCTTACGTGATCATCTAAAAAGTATGACCCGTTAATACCTATGATGGCTACATGGTTTTCATGGAGACTTAAGTTAATATGAACTCTCATCTCCAAATCTGTGCTCAATACTACTCGCAAAATATACTTTAGCTCATGCTTTTAAAAACAACTTCCTTCTTTGGGTTGAGATAATTGCTCAACACTTAGCTTTAGAAAGCTTTCTTGGAATCAACGTCTCAAAACTCTTTTCGAAATCGTAGTTTCTTCTTAACTTAAATGTGAAAAATATTTATAAATTCTTAGGAAATTCTTATTTCCCTTATAACTTTTGAGAAATGAAACTCAACTCTTTACTCTTTACTTAACTTGAAACTTGAGTCTTTAATAAACTTTTAGGAAATACTTGTTCCCTTATATTTCCTTGAAGTAAGAACTTCAACTCCTTACTTTTTACTTAACTTGAAACTTAAGTCTTAAAACGAAGTTGAAACGTTTAATACAAACTCTTGAAACTTTAAGAAATTTTGCTTTGACTTACTTCTTAACTTCTTTGAGTTTGATCTTAACTTTCCTTGAAATTGATTATGGATTCAAGGTTCGTGATCTCATTTTTATAAATGAATTCATGATGTTTAGATGTACCTTATAGAATTAGAATCAATTAGGAATAGTAGGTACATCACTTAGGAATTAGTAGGGAAACGTGGGGGAGGATTGGGGAGAACTGGCATCCCTGCTGCTCTGAGAAGCTTGGGGCGCTATTCCTCAAAGTTCAGAGAACTTTCTATGGCGCTCTGTCTGGCACGACGCGCCAGAGGCCAAAGTTCTAAAGAACTTTTGTGGTGCTCTGGCAGGCGTGGCACCCAGCCCTTGCCCAGAAAGTTTCCGACTTTTCTCCTTCGTTTTTCACCTCTAATGAATAACTCAATAAAAGAATAGTCTCCTCAATTTGAAAAAATGAATCCATAATGGTTACAACCTCTATGTCCCTAGTCGTCATTCTATTGTCATCTCTTTGACAGGGCGCAACGTCGCGGTGACTCCATTAAAAAATAGTCACGAATTCCTTTTTAAAAGAACTTTTTCAAAAAAAGGTGTAAAAGGGGTAAAATGGGTTTAAGGGAGTCGGCACCTAATTTTTATAAAAACTAGGAAACCGATTAATTAATTAACTTAAAAGAAAGTCTTCAAAACTAATTGATCTAGGTAAGGGTTTCAAGTTATTCCGAATGGAAGGGGTTAGGCATCCTTCGTAATCCACAAATGTGGGTCCCGTATAAACTCATTTTTCAAATTGAGAAGGAAAATAAAATAATGAACAAGTATAATTAACATGTAATATACAAAAGTAATATGATAAAACAATAGTATAGAAATCGTCCTAAATTTGTCTATCGTCAATAATATACAATAATGAATACGAGTAATATTCGAACCTAATTCGAATAGCTTTAGTGGGGAGCACCTAGGGGTACCTGTAAAGACACTTAGTAAAAGTGTTAGTAATAAATAAATATGAGTAAAAATAAATAAATCACATAATAACTTAAAAATAAAAACTCGTCTTATTCACATGGGAGGCATTGGAAATCGACGGTAAATTTTTCATCGGCTAATTTAACAAACAAAATATATGAAATTAAACTAAATTTCTGTCTTTTCACATTGGGAGACCTCCAAAACCGACAGAGTGATTTTCTCATTGACCATTTTAACTTGTAACATGAACATGATATAATAACAATGACATAAACAAGAGGCATAACAATTAAATTACTAAAACGAGGTTAGAAACACTTTCACACAATCGAAACTACAACAAAGTGTGTTTATTAATTAAATAATATAAACATATTGTATATGTAAATTCACAATATATAATAATAAAAGAACTATAAAACTAGTCACTTGAATTGATATGATCCACAAATTCTTTTTTATAAAGAGTGGGAAAAATAGTAGCCAAAATTAGATATAAATAATTAGAACTTTGATGGAACATTCAAAATAAATACTAAAATGTTAACCCACAAATAATAAAGTAATCAACAATAAAGAAAGATCATAATAATATTAATAAACAACAAACAGGGAACAATGCATATAATATAATAAAACAAATTGAATGAAGATAATCAATGCATAATAATAACAATAAAATAAATTCAACACAAGAGGAGTAATACACAGTTAATATACACACCATGAAAATAACAATAATAAGAATGAAAAGGTACAGAAACAAACATTGATGTTTTCTCGAAGGAAGCGAACAACGATTGGTGGGAATTCTAAACTTTTTCTGAACAGATCTTGCGATGTGGGTGTTTGTTATAGATCTGGTTTTCGGAAAAATAAAAAACAAAGATGGGATTTCGCTCATAGTAGTGAAGTTCACTGATAACCTGCAAGATGGGATTTTGCTCATCGTAGTGAAGCTCACTGATAACCTGCAAAACAAGTAGAAAAAATCGAAAGGGGTAAAAAATGGAGGGGTCTGGTTTGGTTTAGCTCCGGTTTATTGGAGTTTTGAGCTCCTCGTCGGAGCTAATTGTTGCATCAAACGGGAAAATAGAGGGGTTTTAGAGGTGGTTGTAGTTTGCTGGCCGTTTTGTGGGTTTCATGTGGTGGTGTTTCCGGAAAATGGGTCATTTGTTGTTGTTTGCTGCTGTTGGAGAGAGCTACTGGCAGCAGCAGCGAAGAGGAGAAGTGTTGGGTCCGGTGATTGTTGGAGAAGTAGAAAATGAATGGGGTTTTGGTAGTGTACTAGCCGGAATCTGGCGAAGCTCCGGTGAATTTGTCACTGGAAAATAATGAGCAATAAAAGACTAAAAAATCTCTAACTTACACCCCTACAAATCTCATCCACCACCATTTTAACCTAATGGGCTAACTATTCTATATATAGGAAATTGAAAATTGTCAATACCACTTAGCTAAAATCGTGGACCAAAACCATTAGTTAATAAAATGTTTGTGTATGAATTTCTGGACTGTGCAAAAAAATATCATAAGAAATATTAACAAATGTAACATAGACAATGAATATGCAAATGTAATGAACGAAAGCAATAACATGTAAAAATTGCAATTTAATAGACATAATGATTTTATAAAAATGAACAAATATTTGAATGTCCGACTGTCACAAAATAATATAAGCAAAACTAACCGATAAAAATCTTAATACTTTGAGGAAAAGGATAATTATCAACAAATTGCATTAGAATGACAAAACATGTATTTTAAACTATTTAAAAATAAAATACTCATAAAGTATTAGTTTTAGAATTGTCAAATCAAAATTTGGTGTCAACATATGCGTCCACTAACTTGGATGGGACCAGGTCATCAACACAATTACAATTACAAACAGTAAAATAAATGATGAAAGTAGAGATTGCACAACAACTTAACGTGGAAACCTCCTTACTCAAGGGAGTAAAACCAAAACCTGTCTACCTAGACTTTTCAAACTGCTTTCATTAATCATCTCGAAGCAAAAACAAAATCCAGTTTACAAATCAAGATTAACCTATTAATCTCCATCCTAAGCAATACCTACTATAGTTAGACGAACCAGAGCAGATACAACACTACTCACTATACTAATACTAGCTGATTAATATAACCATTTCCGTAAGGCACTAAGTTACCCTTAACCTAGTCCTTACAAATATTCACAAAAACTTGAAACGTTTCTAACACATCGAAACGATTCCTAAAATGTAAGCGCAATTACAAGCAACAAAGAAACAATTGGTACGAAAAGCAAATGAAGCACTCTATTAGGTCACTGATGTTTGAAACTTGAAGATATGTATCTTTGAATGAATGATGATTATTGTTGTTTGTTTTCTGATGTACACCATGTAGAATTATTACAAAATGAATAAACAACCTTGTTGCTTCTGATTTGTGTAGTACTCTGCGACTTAACAATCTTCCTAACGCAGACAACTTTTACAGTTGTACAACATTTTGCCATTGAAAGAGTATTCATACTCTGCAGAGGACCGAGTCCCTGCACTTATGAGGAGATTATTAAAACATCTAGGAGTATTAGTACTTATCAATTTCCCTCTTTTTGATGATGACAAACAACACAATTTGGATATCTCTCCTCATGTGAGTTGTAAAACATTCATTCAAATAATAATCAATATGTTCCCCCTTAATTAATCAGTTAGTTCCGCTTAACTCAATGCCTCCTCCCTTTCTTCTTCTCCAGTCGTATCAGAGCCTTACAACAAACTTCCCCCTTTTGAAATCATTGAAAAGGTGAAGCACTAAACATATTTAAGTTAAAACATAAGACAAATAAAAAGTCCAGGGCCTTGGTCCACACATAACATGTGTATGAGAGCATAAAGAGACCATTGAACCATACATGAACAATGCATAAAATGGAAAGATCATTATATCACATATGTTGACCCCTATAATTAGTCAAAACACAAAGCGACACGAGTTTGATATACATGAGTAGACAAAAGGAAAGAAAACAAAACTCAGAACAACTAAGGCACATTTAGGACGGAAGGGGAGGGGGAGTGAGGGTGCGCATAAACATAAACATGCACTCATTTGCATCCTCATGAGCCTTGATAATCTGCCTATTGAGGGCCTTAATTTCCTCACTGAGTGAGGCATTTGTCTTTAGCAATAGTGCATTTTCATCCCTTAACTTGTGCATCACCTCCCCATTAGCATGACTGGTACCAGGTCTCTAGAAATTGCCGACTGCAGTTCAGACTTAAGTCTAGAAATTTCAACCTCTTTTTCAATGAGAATACTAGTGAGATCAGTCACTTCTCGTTTGAGAGTAGTCTGCTGCTCGAGAACATCAACTACTTGATAGCTACTCTTAGCTTTTCCCTCCATGCACTCACATTCAAGTAGAGTAGCAGCAGTGAACATCTACTTGGTGGTACCATATACCCCCTTTCCTAATGGCACTTCAAAGTGATTAAATACAAAATTTGGCAGATATCCATACGGAATACCATGTTGGGCCCATTTCCAGGTCATTACTCTGTGCATGTGCTCCAGCAGATGGCAGGGAGGTTTATTTCCTCAAGATCAACAAGCTTTTCCATCATAAATAAGTCAGCAGCAGATGCCACTGTTCATTTCTTTGTCCTAGGCACCAGCACTTTGTTGATGAACTCAAACCCCAAGAGATATTCCCCCTTCAGTAGCTTTTTAGGTAGACCTGCACGTTTAATATCTCCTCATTTTGTGGCAAGATTCATGAATTCCCCAGTCGGTTTGCATCCTTCAATTATTCAAATTCTACCATTGGCACCACCAGAATAATCCCTAGAATTTCTTCGTCCAAATAGATTTCAATATCTTGGATAGTGGTTGTAATTCCACCATCTTCCAGCAGTTCCATTTTGTAAAAAAAATCATACACTTCAGGTTCGTGCAAGTATGGAGCAGGCGGTCCAAAAAGATGATTCCATTCTTGAATGGAGACAACATCAAACAAGGTTTCCATACCAAGTTTGGTTAGAATGTCAGTGTAAAAGACTCTTCCATTCAAAATCTTTTGGTGGTCCATTTTCTCTAATCACTCATCCCTCGTCATCTCCTTTTCTTCACTTTGATTTTGAACCTTAGGACCTGGTCCTTTTACGGGTTGTACCTCCACATGCTTTTTCACTCTCTCCCCCTTTACATTAGATTTATGATTTGTCATTTTCTCCTTTTTTTTTGCAGGAGATTTCCTTTTGATTTCACCCTTTCATCCTCATCTTCCCTTTTTCCTTTTGCCATAGACCTAGTAATGTCCTCAGATGTCTTCTCACTATCTTCAATAGGCAGAGGAATTGATGTGAGTTCATTAAAAAGTGACTATTCTTGACTTATTTTCCTTATTATCTTAGTTTGAGCAACATTTTCCGCCATAGCACTTCCCAGAACCTTTTGAGTAGCACTTCTTGTCCCATACCTTTTCTTTTCACCCTTTAGGTGAGCCTTAATCAGTTTTCCCTTTCCCTTTCTTTTTTGCTCATCTGTACTATCAGCACGTTTAGCAGTAATGACATCATTAGTCACCCCTTTGACTATTTCCAAATAATGAGCCCTTATTTTAGAAGAGTTTACTCCTCGCACACCTCTTTTCCCTATTTGAACTAAACTTCTTATTCTTCTTCCTCGTCATTCTTAATTTTGAAGAATTTGGGAGTTTGGTCAAACACAAGATGGCTTTTGTGAGGGACCTTTTCTGGCGATCTAAACTCATGCTCCAGTAGAGTAGGTTGAGAATCTCATGTCAATGAGGCTAAAATTTGAACAACCACCAGTTCCGCCTTGCGACTAAAATGCAAGACTCCAGACCCTTCCCATCCGATAGATCCCTTTCAAAAATTCTCTCTGATATAGTGGATGAAACATCCATGGACACAACTTCTAGATCCTCAGTACCAGGCCTAACCACAGATTGCACCTTCGAGTTTTGAGAGCTCTCAATGTTGGAGAACATGCAAGTACGCCCCTCAATAGGAAGAACAGGGGATGCTACGACTTCAGTCAAAGGAGTAATGGGTTAATCTATTGTGCCAACTCCGGATATTGGAGTCATAGGAGATGCTTCTAGAGTAGGAACAGAGAAGTTGAATGAACTAGGGTTTCAACTTCTTGGGAGATTAGAATCTTGAGAGAAGAATTTCAATTAGTCATATTGAGAAGAAAAAGTCTTGATGAAGATATTAGTGAATTTCAACAAGAAAATTTGAAAAAATCGATGAAGGATTTACTAAGGGAAGGACTACATAAAGACAAGAGGCATCGGGTCCCTAAGAGTGACGACTTTTGGTTTAAAAGCAAAAGGATATCGAAAATTGATGCGATCAATAGGGCAAAGACACATGGCAATGATGTTGACCGTTAAATAATGTAGCATAAGTACTATAAACCTCACGAGGACCAGGTCCTCTTTTCAGTTTGTCAACCCTGCAGTATGATTAGATCTTCTCTTCAGCTAAACATACCATGAGCGTATACATGCATTACAGTGTCAGAGATCAATTCTTAAGTGACAAGCATTCAAAAAAGTAAAGATACCCAGCCCTCCTTAACATAGTTAAATAGAGGGTTTTGTCCAAGCTTGTCCAGAATCAGGTAATCTTATGTATCCCCAGCCTCATTCTGTTTTTGATGAACCATTTTTTACTCAGGGGCTTCGTAAAAATGTCTGCTAGCTGATCTTCAGTTTTTCAAGACTTCCTCTCCACATTCTGCTTCTCCACACTGTCCCTCAAGAAATGATTCTCACGTCTATGTGCTTTGTCCTCTTATGTTACACAGGGTTCTTGGCCATGTTCATTGCGTGGTTTTGTCGCATATTAGAGGAATGTTATCGTGAGTACACCAAAGTCTTCCATTTGCTGCTTGATCTATAGTAACTGAGCACAACAAGAAGCAACAACCACATATTATGCCTCTATTGTAGATAGTGCTACTGAATTTTACTTCTTTGTTCCCCACGAAATCAGAGATGATCCTAGAAAATGTGTCATGCGTGATGTACTCTTTTGATCAACAAGAAATCCTACATAGTTTGCATCAGCATAGTCTTTTAGATCAAATGAATCACATTTTGGATAGAAGAGGACCAGGTCCTGCGTTCCCTTTAAGTATCTCATAATTCGTTTGGTTGCCTTGAAATGTGATTCTTTTAGTGCTTCCTGAAACTTTGCACACATCCCTAAACTGAAACTATGTCTGGCCTACTTGATGTGAGATACATGAGTGAACCAATAATTCCCTTATGCATATTCTGATTTACCTCCACACCATCTTCATCCAAATCAAGTTTCAAAATTGTGCTCATAGGAGTTTCCTGAACTTTTGCTTCAAGTAAATTGAACTTTTTGAGTAACTCCTTGATATTCTTTTCTTGGAATATGGAGGTCCTTTGAGGTAACTGGTTAATTTGCAAACCTAAGAAGAAGGTAAGCTCACCATCATGCTCATTTCGAGTTCATTACTCATCAACTCAGAAATTCTTTAATAGTGAGTCTGATGTGGATCCAAATATGATGTCATCTACATATACCTGCACAATCAACGACTCTTTACGTGTGGATTTAAGAAATAAGATGTTATCAATTTACCTCTTTTGAATCCATTGGATAGGAGTAACTTTGACAAACATTCATACCAAGCTCTGGGTCTTGTTTTAGGTCGTACAAATCTTTATCCAATTTCAGCACATGATTAAGATGTTTTGTGAATTCAAAGCCTGGTGGCTATTTTACATAGACTTCTTCCTTCAGATTTCCATTGAAAAAGACACTCTTGACATTCATTAGAAATAACTTGAATTCCATGTAGGCAGCAAATGCTATCAAAATCCTGATAGCTTCCATTCTTTCCACAGGTGCAAAGGTTTTGTCGTAGTCAATTCCCTCATCCTGGTTGTAACCCTACACTACAAGTCTTGACTTATTTCTGGTAATGGTTCCATGCTCATCAAGTTTGTTCTTTAAAACCCATCTTGTCACTATAATGGTCCTGTTGAGTGGACGAGGGACCAGGTGCCATACATTACTTCTTTCAAACTAATAGAGATCTTCCTTGCATGGATGTTACCCAGTCTGCATCCTTCAAAGCTTTTTTGATGTTCTTGGGCTCAATGGATGATATAAATGCTAAGTATGTAACTAGATTACTTGTCCTAAAACTAGTTTGAATTCCTAAGTCAAGTAGAGAGATAAGATTGTCCAGCGGATGTGAGGATTGATGCTTTCATCCAGATCTTCTAGTAATATCTTTCTTTTTATCATCATCATACTCACCTTCATCATCTTCTGGACTTCGAGGCAATACTTCTTGAGTTGAACCGGAGGTACCAGGTGTTCATGAGGGTTATGCATTACTTTTCTTTAAAACCTAATCATTTAATCCTTTGCTGATAATTTCCTCAAAATTATGTTCTTCTTTGAGTTCATTCAACTTCTCGGATACATCAAATTTGACATGCATGCTTTCCTAAATACATAGAGTTCTTTTATTAAAAAAACTTTGTACGCCTTACTTGTAGACGAGTAACAAACAAACACCACTTCATCACTTCTGGCATCAAATTTACCGAGGTCATCCTTTCCATTTTTAGTGCAAAGCATTTGCACCCGAATGGCGTAAGATGTCCAATCAAAGGTTTTTTGTCATTCAGCAATTCATAAGGGATCTTCTTAATCATGTACCTGATCAGACATCTATTGGTGACATATCATGTTGTGTTGACTGCCTCAGCCCAGAAATTCATTGCAAGCCTTGAGTCAATAAGCATAGTTCTGGTAGTATCCACCAATGTTCGGTTCTTTCTCTCGACAACTCCATTTTGCTGCGAAGTTTTTGGTGTTTAGGAGTTGTGATTGATTCCATTCTTAGCAAAGAACCATTCAATTTGAGAGTTTTTGAACTCAGTACCATGATCAAATCTGATGCTAGCAACCTTGCAGTTTATCTTCAGTTGAATAAGTTTGACAAATGTTATCAGAAATCCTGTCGTCTCATCCTTAGCTCACAAGAACATATTCCATGTGAACCTAGAGAAGTCATCAACAATGACAAGAGTATATTGTTTACCTCCTCTGCTTTGAATTCTGACCGGTCCACATAGGTCCATTTGGAGAAGCTCCAGAGGTCTAGTGGTGCTAACTCCTTTTTTGGCTTGAAGAATGCTCGAGTTTGTTTCCGTCTTGCACATGCATCACATACTTTATCACTTACAAATTTCAGGTTTGGTAATACATAGACCAGGTATCCTACAATAAGCTTATTTAGTCAAGAAGTACTTACATGACCTAGTCATCGATGCCACAGATTTACATCATTAGCTTAAGCACTAAGGCACGACAGATTGTGCCATTCAATAGAGTCAAGATCTGCAACATACATAATTTTGACTCTTTTGGCTTCCATAACAACCCTTTTTGTTTCACAACTTGTAACCATACATTTTTCATATTTGAACTTAACTTCATTTCCCTTGTCACACATTTGTGAAATACTTCGAAGATTGAACTTCTTGGTGTTACCCAAACTGAAAAGTCAAACTCTGATACCACTTGTTGGAATGTATGCGTCCACTAACTTATATAGGACTAGGTCCTCAACCCAGTTACAATTACAAACAATAAAATAAATGTTGAAAGTAAAGATTGCACAATAACTTAACGTGGAAACTTCCTTGCTCAAGGGAGTGATACCAAAACCTGTCTACTAGGACTTTTCAAATTGCTTTCATTAATCTTCTCTAAGCAAAAATAATATCCAGTTTACGAACCGATATTAACCTAATAATCTCCATCCTGAGCAATACCTACTATTAATACGATGAGCCAGAGCAGATACAGCACTGCTCACTATACCAATCCTAGCCCATTAATATAGCCCTTTTCGTAAGGCATTAAGTTACCCTGAACCTAGTCCTTACAAAGATGCATACAAACTTGAAACGTTTCTAACCAAACGAAACAATTACTACAATGTAAGCGTAATTACAAGCAACAAAGAAACAATTGGTATGAAAGCAAATGAAGCAGATTATTAGGTCCCTACTATTTGAAGCTTCAAGATATCTCTTTTTGAATGAATGATGAATATCGTTGTTTGTTGTTTGATTTATACCATAAAGAATTATTACACAATGTACAAACAACCTCGTCGCTTCTATTTGGTGCAGTATTGTGACTTCACCAACTTCCTGACGCAGACAACTTTTACAGTTCTACAACATTTTGCCACTGGACGAGTATTCATACTCTGCAGAGGACCGGGCTGTGAGGAAATCATCAAAACATTTAGGAACATTAACACTTGTCAGAACTAAATTAATGAATGTTAAGTACTTTGTATGGAAATAATGCTAAGGACCGAGTGGAAATTGGTTAATATGGATACTCATACGCGAGTTAAGGCGGGGTATCAAGTAGCAATCTCTTGAGATGGATGCCCATAGATGAGGCGGGGTATCTAGTAGCAATCTTCTTATTCCATAAATATGTGTCCACATAGGTTATTAGCTAGTGGATCCACCTAAGTTAAATTAATGGTCATACCTTAGGCAAGTAGGAATCCATTATTCGGTGTGGATAACACCGAGATTCCATGATTTGCTCACATGATCTATGTCGGTTAAGGCTCACCCCACAATGAATTGTAATGAACTATGGATCCTCAAGAATGAACTACTTAGAGTGGATGGGGGTATGAGACTTCATCCATGCATTGCACAAGTAGGCTTTGAGAGTAGCTTAATGTGTAATGTCTAATGAAATGAATGTGCTCATAATGATTCTAATGAGAATGTTGACTTAAAGGCTAAATGTAATGATGAATGCTTAACTTGGAATGTTGTCATACGTTGCTTTCCTTGACTTGACTTATTTCATGAGAATGTTCCTTATCTATGACTATTAACTAAATATGAGAATGATGAATGGTAACATGTTTGTGGTGGCCCCAATGTGGTACTTAATATGAGTGGTATTATGAGATGTCATTCGTATGTTGCACAAGTATAACTTAGGGTTGCCTAAGATGATGGTTATATTTTGTTATAATGGTTTGTATGATGAATATTGCTTGTGACTTATGCCTTTATACTAAAGTTCATAATATTTCTCAAACTTGGCATCTAACATGGTTTTTAACTAAAATATCCCTTTTAGTATGATTTTTGCATGGCTATCATACTTAGTGCATTTTTATGCTAAACTACATTTCTTCTATATTTTCTACGAAGTGTAAGGTTTGGTGATATCGGCTTCCATCATCGTGGATAGGTTCACAGTTGATCAAGAAGAGAAGTTATGGTGAGTCCTTATAGTATGTGAGGGCTTGACCATCATGTCCTTTACATTTCATTATTATGTCTAGAGCTTTTATATGGGTTGCGTCCCATAGTTCTAGTCTTATAGTTCTAGATGGTTTGAGACAAAGTATAGAATTGCGCTCATGTTTATAAGACTTCGATTATAATTTTTTTTTAATTTCACATCATTTTATTATATCTTATGTTATGAATGCTATGAGGTTTATATGAGGCTCCTCAGAGTCTTGTATCGTGTCATGTCCGAGGTGTAGGCTCGATTCATGATAATAATCTATCTTCAGACTCAAACAAAATTGTATAATCAACATAGGACAAGTGATTAATCTCCAAAATCCACATTGACATTCAATATCCTCTATAGCTCTCATCTTTATGTAGCTTGTTTAGCCCTCTTAGAAGCACTTCAACTGCAATGACGAACAAAGTGGTGATATGAGATCATATTGTGTTAGTCCCCTCGTTGAAGTAAAAAAAAAACTTGTGATCTTCCATTTACTAGAACCGAGTATCAAATACCTAAAATGAGCTATAAATCATGTCAATAATAACCTCAGAGAATCCAAACTTTCGCAGCACCTTTGTTAGAAAAATCCAAGACACTCGATCATACGCCTTTTTCATATCTAGTTTTATCACAATATTATGACACTTATTTATTTTCTTAATGTCTTATATAACTTGTTGGGCCAATAAGACATTCTCTGTGGTGCTTCTCTCCTTTAAAAATCTTGATTGACTTTTGGAGATAATCCTTGGGAGCCACTTTGCTATTTTCTCATGAAGCAATCTGGAACTATTTTCTCCATGAAACTGCTCAGACTAATTGGTCTTAGGTCCACAAAGCTTTTAACTTTTTCCTTCTTTGGTATAAGTGTCAAGTTAGTATGAGTAATGAATCTAGGGAATTGTTGCCACAAAAGAATGTTCTCACCATATTAATGACATTATCTTTAAGATTACTTATTTTTTGAAATATCACAAATAACATAAATTTTATTAGCTTAGTTTCAAATACAAGACCTCACATCAACTTAGAAACTAGTAACCATACCACTGTTTCTTCATCAAACAAGGAAAAGGCATAGATTCCACCTCCCTTTCCACCTCTGGATTTTTTTCGAAAAGTCAGACGTTTAAATTATCATGACGACTTATTAGCTTTTACTATTTAAAACGGATTAATTTACTTCGTAAAACTGATGTGGAGGAAACATAATTGCGTGTCCATCAAAAAAGTTAAAGTAAAAGATCAAAATCCTCCTTACTCCCCACCCACCCCATATCTCTTCTTCTTCATACCTCATCCTCCTTGTTCGTCACACTCCACCTATTCTCGTCTTTTTCATTCTTTATTTTTCATCACAATCTCAAAACACAATTTTTTTAATTTGCAATTTGTTTTAATTTTATATAATACTAGTTCAAATAAATTAAAAATATTCGCTTCTGTAAAGTTAATTTTTCTGAATTTTCTTTTGTTACCCTACCTTGTTCATATGGAATTCTTGGTTCAAACTATTCGTTATTTGGTAAAAGATGTCTCTTTTTTTTACATTTATTATGATTTTTTCTCCATGAATATTGAGATTTGAATAGTCTTATTACTTCAAAGAAGCCTAGTTACTACTTTTCAAAAAAAATCACCATGATTTTGCAATCCTCTGTCGAATTTATTTTGATTCCAAAAGCTCGAATCAGATCGGTATGTCATAGAATTAAGTTAACAAATAAGTGAATTAAGATATAAGAAAATTATGATTTATGGTGCTGATGTTGTAGTGAGTATAGTACATCACATATCGTGAGAGTGATATTACATGTCTCAATTTCGTGTGTAATATATCATCGTGATGGTTTAAGCGTATAGATGATTTTTTGGGACAAATTCATGAGGAAACTTGTGCATTTTCCCACCAGGTACATGTATGTAGCTTACTCAAATACATGTATATTGAATACATGCGGGTCAAATTAAATATTTTGTTCTAGATACATTTATATGCAAGCATGATTCACATGTATCTAAGATACATTGTCTCTCTCGATCACTCGCCTCTCTACCTATAAATGTATCTGGTACAATTGATGAATCTCTCACCTGCTACTTTCCTCTCTCACTCGCCTCTCTCCCCATAAATTTATATTTCAAAATATTTTTCGTATCAAAACTATATGTATATCTAGTATCAAAGATACATGTATTTAATATAAAAAAAATACACTAATACATTCTTGAGTGTATTGTGCATAGAGAAAGAAATAGGAGTGGAGGTGGGGACAACATAAAGAGAAGGAGATATATAGGAAGAGAGAAAAAGAGGAGAGTGGAAGCGAGAGCAAGAGAAAAATTTGAAGTATTAGTGTATCTAATTTGAAATTTGATATAATTATTAAATAATGAGATACTATACAATTATTTCAAATTATAAAGTAAACTAGTATTTATGACAGAAATATTCAGAGAAAGTTTTAGAAATAGCAAAAATAAAATAGACATGATAAGATTCACTATAGTTTTAGAAATTTCCCTCTATAATTGTAATTCCATTTTGCTATGAAGGTTGCGGTTTGTATATTTCGCTTGCAAATATACAAACAAACGAGTAAATACATATTCTATATTTATACATTTATGAACTTTTCAGAGCTCCATTTGTATATTTTGCTTGTCAATATATAAACATAGTAATTTATTATAAATTTTTAGTGAATAATATACAAATAGTTAGGATAAACATATACTAATTCTAAATTAATACCTTCAGAAATTAAATTATACAAATTTTGGATTTACATAATTAGGAGACGGAATAAAATAATTTTCTGAAACTATAGCCACATAATAAAATAACCAAAACTATAACAACTGTATTACATAATATATTCTAGATGTTTGTCATTTCGCATAATTTCCCATATATTTATATGGGGAAATAACTTGTGTGTCTACTTTTTAAAAAATAATTACCATATTTGTCAATATTATTTTTTTAACCATAAATGTCAATTTAATTGAATATTCAACTTCATATTTTTTCTCTCGTCCCAAAATTTTCCCACGCCCGCAATTGCAATTTTTTTTCTCTCTCGCGACTGCAATTTTTTTTCTCTCTCGCGACTGCAATTTTTTCTCTCTCTCGTGATTGCAATTTTTTTCCGGCGACTTCAATTTTCTCTCGCCATTGCAATTTAAAGGCTAGTGTTGAGTAAGATTTGTTAGTTTAGGTTACTTGCACTGCATTCTGCGATTTTTGTTGGTCTCCTTTGCACTTAACTGATCCTTTAATGTGAACTTGCAATTGTGGTCTTGACAGTGCCCAGATCGTTCCGCCTTTCTTCTTTTTGTGTGGATTTATGTTGAGATTTCGTTTGATTCAAGTTCCTGTGAGTGTCTGGTATTCAGTTCTCTTCTCTAATAAGTATGATCTCTTGTTAGCATCTGTGTAATACAACTTTAATTCAGGTTTAATTCACTTTTTAGCATTTGTGTAATCCAACTTCAATTCAGTTTTATTTTACTTGTTTGCATCTGTGTAATACAACTTTAATTCAGGTTTAATTCACTTTTTAGCATTTGTGTAATACAACTTCAATTTAGTTTTAGTTCACTTGTTAGCATTTGTGTAATACAACTTCAATTCAGTTTTAATTCACTTGTTAGCATCCGTGTAATACAACTTTAATTCTGGTTTAATTCACTTGTTAACATCTGTGTAATACAACTTTAATTCAAGTTTAATTCACTTGTTAGCATATGTGTAATTCAACTTCAATTCAGTTTTAATTCACTTGTTAGCATCTGTCTAATACAATTTTAATTCAAGTTTAATTCACTTGTTAGCATTTGTAATACAGCTTTAATTCATGTTTAATTCACTTGTTAGCATCCGTGTAATACAACTTTAATTCAGGTTTAGTTCACTTGTTAGCATCTGCGTAATACAACTTCAATTCAGTTTTAGTTCACTTGTTAGCATTGTGTAATACAATTTTAATTCATGTTTAATTCACTTGTTAGCATTTGTGTAATACACATTTAATTCATGTTTAATTCACTTGTTAGCATTTGTATAATACAACTTCAATTCAGTTTTAGTTCACTTGTTAGCATCCGTGTAATACAACTTTAATTCTGATTTAATTCACTTGTTAACATCTGTGTAATACAACTTTAATTCAAGTTTAATTCACTTGTTAGCATATGTGTAATTCAACTTCAATTCAGTTTTAATTCACTTGTTAGCATCTGTGTAATACAACTTTAATTCAGGTTTAATTCACTTGTTAGCATATGTGTAATTCAACTTCAATTCAGTTTTAATTCACTTGTTAGCATCTGTGTAATACAACTTCTTTTCATGTTTGATTCACTTGTTAGCATTTGTGTGATAAATTTTTAATTTAGATTTTATTAAGATTTAATTCAGTTGTTAGCAAAGTGATGCTCTTCTAGCAGATTAATCTATATGTCTCTCTCTAGTCTTTTAATAATAGTAATACACTCTTTAATGATGTGCAGAAAAAATATGACTAATATAGCGGTGATGCTTTACTTCAATGGACGATGGGATCCTAGCAACAAATATATTAACTACTTGGCAGATGGTGTGTTGATACACACAGAGTCAACGTTTGCCACCCTCGTTTCTGTAATTGCTACTCAATTGTCAATAGACACATCAACAAGTAAAGTTGAAATCAGATATAAAATTGATGAAAGGTCTCCTCCAATTCAAATTCATAATGATATGGGGGTAAAGGTATATCTTGAAACTAAAAAGGAACATCGAGATATGACAAGATACCCTTTATGTGTCACAACAACTGAACCAGTCAACTTGGAGACTAATGCTGCACTCATTCCACTTTTGTGTTCAGACACTTCAGGAGATATGAGGGTTATACACAATTCATACTTCTCTAATACATTTAATGGTATTGATGAAGCAATAGGGTTAATTGGATTCGGATCATGTGAGGAAGTTGATGAGCTAGAAGAATTAGCACCAGGCATCATTATTAATCCCAATCACTCTTTATTTGAAAAAGATCAGGTGTATAAGAATAAATATGTCCTCACTAGTGCACTAAAAAGACATTCCATTCTTAATCATTTTCAATTCAAGACAACAAGATCAAGCGCAATAAGGTAAGACCTAAATTCAAGTCACTTTAAATTATTAATTGTGTATTAATATTTTTTCTACAGCTATTCGATACAGTGCCTAGGAGAAAGCTGCAGTTGGAGTTTACGAGCTTCAAGCTTGAACAAATCTGAAATGTTCAAGATTAGAGAATTTGAAAGCGAACACACTTGTTTGTTGCTACATAATTCATTATCGGAAAGGCTAGCAACTAAGAGTGTTGTTGGGAGTATTATTGTGGGTAAATATGCTGAACCAGATGCTAATTACACACCAAAAGACATACAACGTGACATGTTAGCTGAATATGGTGTGCGACTCACATATATGCAAGCTTGGAGAGCTAAAGAAGCAGCTCTTGAATTAATCCGGGGTGATCCAATTCAATCATATGCAAAGTTGCCAAGCTACTTTCACATACTAGAGGCGACTTACCCTGGTTCTCATATAAGATTTCACAAATCAGAGGATGACCGTTTTTTATATGCGTTTGTAGCTTTGTTCACCTCGATAAAAGGATGGGAATATTGTAGACCAATTGTAGTTGTTGATGGAACTTTCTTAAAAGGAGCATACAAAGGGACACTGCTAACCGCTAATACCTTAGATGCAGCAGGTCAGACTTTCGAATATGATACTGTTTTTTATATTGAATTTTTGAACTATGTATTAAAATTGAATTATGATTGCAGTAAAAATGTATTAAAATTGTATTAAAAAAAGTGTACATGGTGCAGGGAGTATATTGCCACTTGCTTATGCTATTGTCGATTCAGAGAATGATTCATCTTGGAGGTGGTTTTTTGAGCAATTCAGAGATGCATTTGGTCAAAGACCAGAGATGTGTATCGTTTCCGATAGGCATGCAAGCATTATTAAGGCAGTTTCAACAGTTTATGATGAAGTACCTCATTTTGCATGTATGTGGCACTTACTGCAAAACATAATGAAAAATTTCAGAAGAAGTCAACAAAGGGTCACTGAGTTGTTCTACTCTATGGCAAAAACATACACCATGACAGAATTTAATCAATGTATGACAATGGTTGAGAAGATAGATAAGAGGATCAAAGATTACTTGTTGAACATTGGATACAACAAATGGTCGCGTGTGCATGCTGAAGTAAACAGAACTTGGATGATGACATCAAATATAGCAGAATCAGTCAATTCACGAACAAGACATGCCAAAGTTCTTACAGTCTTGCAACTCTTGGAATTCATGAGACAACTTGTACAGAAATGGAATAACAATAACAGATCAAAGGCGACATTTTCAGGTTTTCACCTTGGAAAAAAGTATGAAAATATATTGCGGCGCAATAAAACTGCATCAGAGAAATTAAAGGTATGCCTAATCTGTTTGCTAGTATTTTTTCTTCGGATTCATATCTAACATCTCTCTTGAATATATATTTTTTTTCATAGGTTGTAGAGACAAATAAATATGTGTATACCGTACTTGATGGTATTACACAATTCACAGTATGTCTTCACCAACGTACATGCACATGTGGGAGATTTCAATTGGATGAGTTACCATGTCCACATGCTTTGGCCGTTTTAACAATAAAACACACTGGTTATGAGAAATATTGTTCGGCTTACTATACAAGAAAAAATTTATTGTTGACATATCAATTTCAAATGGATCCCCTGCCAAATGAAAGTACATGGAACACACCAACACATGTTCTTGAAGATATTGTACTTCCACCTCATGGAAAGAGACCTCCGGGAAGGCCAAAAAATAAAAGACATACTCAACTGAGAGAAGATGGATTCAAGAAGGCGAAAATTACATGCAGCAATTGTGGACAACATGATCACAACAGGAAGACTTGCAAAAATGTCAGGCCTTATGATCAAGAATAAAAAAATAATTTGTTTAGTAGTTTGTTTTAGAAGCTCATTGACTCTACGAATTTGGATCATGTTCGGTTATATGGTTTATATTTTTAGTTCCGCAATCTCGTGTTATTCAGTTTAATAGAATGCTTTCTTAGTTGTGCAATCTCATGTTATTCAGTTTACTGGAATGTTTCTATGTGTATAGTTACATTTTATATGATATATAGATGAAATGATATAGTTTACTGGAATAACTCAGTTGAGCTTGAGGCTTGGAAATGTCTTGCTGAGTATATTTGTCAGGTTGGGGAATTTGGGTGATGCTTGGTATGTTTTTGGTTTGTTAGTATTTTTGTAATATAGCTTTAATTCAAAGTTTAATTCACTTGTTAGTATTTGTGTAATACAACTTTAGCTTAGGTTTAATTCAGGTTTAATTCAATTGTTACATAGATTTAATTCAAGTTTAATTCAGGTTTAATTCAATTGTTACCATTTGTGTAGTATAGATTTAATTCAAGTTTAATTCAGGTTTAATTCACTTGTGGAAATTTTAAGATTAATGTCTTGTTCTAATTCTATAAAGAAAAATAGGATTTCAAAAAAATAAATAGTATCGATTCGTAACACAGAAGTTCATATATTTGCAACCAAAAAAAATACATGATTTTTTTTATAGTTTTCACAACTTATTGAGGTTTCATGTTTACCTCGAAAATTACAATTTTTTACTACTCAAATTACATATTCAAATAAAACTATAACTTTAAATCAACCTAATTACAATTTTTTACTACCATTTCCTGCCAGTTTTACATGAGCATTCATAGTGTCATTCAAACAGAAGTATGAGGAGCATTGACTTCTTTAAACTCAATCATGCATACTTCCAGCAAGCTGGATAGACATGGGCAACGACTTGTTGCTCCCAAACAAACTAACATATGTAGCATTCCAACTGCAAAGACAAAATTCCTTAGAGGAAGTACAAACAGAAAGGATCAATAAGGACACAAAGAAGGAACAACTTCAAATAGAAGACTTACATATAAACAACACAGTTAGGTATATAATATCAAGACTTACAAAATAGACCAATACAATTTTTCATAGCCATAGTAACTACAAATTGTTTTACATTATATAGTTTTCATAGTCATACTAACTAATATAACTATATTCCTTTATCTAACTGGTCTTTCGTCTTCACTTTGAAGGTCACTCGCTTGCTTCCTTCTTGCATATTCCCATAATATAGCTCCAAATCTCTTTCGGACAATGTCTGCCTTTACTTGTTGATTTAGAATATGTTGGCCATTACTTACAAACTCCGCAAATGCAGCAACGAAAACTCCACAATCCCTACAAAATTCAATATAAAATTATTATCAAAAAATCAATTTAATAATTAAAAAAAAACACATATTTGATAATACTTACAGCGAATCCTCATTTTGTCTGGGAACATCTTTAGTTATGAAATGAAACTCAATTTTCTCGAACTCATTTATCTCACTGTATTTTGGTGTTGACTTCAATTCAGGACGCTTATCATAGAACTTAACCACACTTAGATAATATGGTAAAACAACCGAAAGCATCTCAACAATATTTTTTACCTCTAAATTCACCCCACCCCTAGCCGGAAATGAATCATACACCTCCAATGACCTTTGCCCAATATCAAACACCACAAAAATCCAGTGACGATTCTCTTTAATGTTTAGTGGAATAAGAACAAAATCCACTTTATCCCACGAGGTACTTGCCAACAAACGACGTCCACTGATATACCGGGCAATATCATCAGAATCTAAAACTTTAAAATTTTTCTTATCCTCATGAGCATCACAAAGTTTAAAGAAAGAATTGGTAATCTTTGTCTTGAAAACACAATCAGTCGTCGTAAAACGAACATTACTGTTGGTTTCATATTTTCCTTTCTTTCTTAGGTAATAGAAAATGACATCAATATGCTGCAAAAAAAAAAAACTTATGAAACAGAACAGTGATAGAACAGTGCAGAAATTTCAACTCAAAGTTAAGGGAAAACTCTGTTTTCGCCCCAAGTGTGGCTCATTCATCACATATTGGTGAAACAGAACAGTGATAGAACTTATGAAGATGTTCAATTTCTACCAGAAAAAAACTTAGAGACAACAGTAACTTACTGAAGCTGACATATTTTATATAATATTCTAGCTCATGTATATGCATATATGTGGATTCTTAATGATACAATGAACCTCAAAAGAAAAGAATTGAAGCTAAAATGACAAGAACTTGATTACAAGTTTCATCCTTTTCACAATATCCTGAGCTTTTGTCCCTCTTGAAAGACAGAGACAAAGGGAACAAGAACAGAAAGAAAAATGACTTGCAAGCTATAGAATTACAATGTCACACAACTAAAGAGCTTCAATAGATGAAAAATACAATCTATCTACACAACTAAACAGAAAGAATTTTAGTTGAGACAAAGGCAAACTCAAGATTAAGAAACAGAACGAATCAAAGAAATATTAACGTCCAACTAAAATTTATATAACAAACCTCATCACACCATTGTTGTCCAGAATGTGCCAATTTGAAAAACCAGAGTCTTTCATCTACCGTACAGATACCCAATTCAAATGCTGGATTGATAACATTAAGAGCATCTGTATAAGGTTTCTTTCCCCTATCAAAACAGAACAAAAATTAAAAAATACTCTAAACCGAGACAGGAACAACTAAAAAAGAGGCAAATACGAAACTAAAAAAGAGGTACAGAGCGTTCCACAAGTTGAATTAAGCTTGTATATATTATGAATTAGGAAAATTATCCCAAAAACATCAAAATAAATTACCTCTTTTTTATACCCGTATAAAGCCACTTAGTGAATGAATCGATCAAATCAGATTCATCATCTCCTCCGCTTGCATATAAAAAAGGATGTTTTGTCTCAAAAACCTGACGTGTAACACATAAAGTTCCTCCAGATTCAAAATGTTGTGTGAAGGGAGATGTTATTAACTTTCCTGGATTTTTCTTTCTGCCACGTTTCTTCGGTGACACTTTCTTTTTGTTTTGATCAACTTGAGCTCTTTTTTTTAGATAAGATTCTTCAGTCCTATTGATCTGAGAAAGATCTTTATCAAGTAAAATAAAGTCATCAAAAGTATGCAAAGGTTTTTGACAATCCTCTGTTGCATCTGCATATAATAGATATATTGATTAATTTACAATCAACAGATGCTACACTTAATTTATGTTGGTTTTTTTTACTACATTACCATCAGGTTTCGCCCCAACTGTATTCACATCAGCAGCCTCTTGGACTGTAAGCAAAATAAATATTTTAATAATGTTATCAAAATAAAACGAAAGAAGTTTAGTTGAAGTTAAGAAAATGAATACCATTTATATCAGCAACAACCTCTGACAGAACTTTTTCAATAGCAATTCCTGCAACATCTTCATCTGTACATAACAAGAACATTTAAAAAAACAGAATTGAATTAAAATATATGAAATATGTAATATATTTGTATAAAATCCTTCATTACCTATTTTACTTGATACTCTTTCAAAATTTTCAACATCAGCAAATCTAACTGTAGCTTTAAGCACTTGAGATTCTTCATTTTGATTTGATCCCATAACATGAGCATCGTTCCCTCTCGATTCATTTACAGCTGCATTAACACGGGGAGAAAATGCTGTATATGTAATTAACATATTATAAAAAAAACATATCAAAGTTAACTGAAAAATGAAATATCGAATTCGTGTCACTTATAGATTAACTGGAAGAAAATACTAAACTATATATTAAAATTATATTATGAATATAACAGAAATTTACAAAAAATATAAACGAACCTCCATTAAAATCTAATCCACCTGAAAATGTCTCGCCAGCATGCTTCTTAGATGGTTCCTTGACTTCTCGAATAACAGAGCTGCTACCACCACTCTTAGCAAACAGCAAAGAAATATCCTCCAATAATTGTTTGTTTGAGTTCACCACAAATTCTTTGATTTGATTGAATCCTAAATCAATCTTCTCTTCAAGCGCTTTGTTATTTTCATTCACCTAATAGATATTAAATCATAACGAAAATATTAAAAAAATAACAGTTTTAAAATAAAAAGCCTAAAGTTTAGTTTGTGTATACTTTTACAAGCTCTTTTCTCAATTCTATGACTTCATTGGTCAAAATGTCTAGACCATGACTTGATCCTTTAGGCTCCAATTTCAAAATTTCAGCATGGTAATCACGAGTTTCAGGAAGCCTGAATTTGGATACTTCATCTTCACTGGCCACTATGTTCTCAAACTGAAAAACCAAATACACAAAATAACATTAGATATAGTAACTTGAGTTCAAATAAACAATGTAATAAAATGTATTAACTTTGTACAAATACCTTGTTTTTTGTAGGCATGAAGAGACATTTCTCAATATATTTTAACCATGGACTTTCTGCAATTGTCTTCCAATTCAAGATTCTTGGAATAGAATCAGCAACACGAATAGCTATATCTTCATCAACCTTTGAACAACACTCAAATATCCAAATTTGAAGAGCAAGAGGCAAGCCACCAATTCTATAGTACTTATGTGTTGACTTAAGCTCATGCCTCACAGAATCAGACAACTTTTTGTAGACATCTAAACCCCACGGATATGAATTGAATTTTCCACTTTCCACAAGGTAAAAATCTCTATTGCTAATTTGGTATTCGTTGTCCTCATATGAAAATAAAAAATCATTAATGAAGTATAGAACAGCCAATGAAACAGCCGAGTCATCATCTATGAATTTTTTAGCTAAAAACAGTGCACGTAGATGACTCTTTGGAACTGTGATTTTTTCCGGAAAATAACTACTCATCAAACTACATCTAGAATTGGGAACATTGATAGATGTGCCATCACCAACACAATTTAAGCCCGTAACTATCCCAAATTCTCTAAGACCAAAAAATAACTTTTTGTTATTTATTTCAATAGCAAACACATCATCCGGTGTGTGTTTTAACTCTCTATTTATAAGACAATGAATAAGTTGTAGTTGTGTGCTCGATTTTGGAAGGTCAAGAAAGTACCCAAAACATGTATTCCTAAACATCTCAAGTTGTTTATCAGATAAAGATAGTTTGATTTGTTCAATGACACTATGATTAGTGTAACATGACCACCTACTCGAAATATACACAACATCAGGATGTTTCCAGAATTTACGATCCTGCATATGCATTAAAAATGAATTAAAAATGTGTTACTACATACTAAAGATGAATGAAGATGAATTTCACATACTATGTGTCGAAGAAAGGTAGTAATCAGTTGAATAAAAGATGAATTAAAGTTGAAATAAAGTTGAATTAAAGTTGAATTAAAGTTGAATTAAAGATGAATTAAAGTTGAATTAAAGTTGAATTAAAGTTGAATGAAAGTTGAATTAAAGATAATTTCACATACTACATCTAAAAAACAAGCAGCAATCAACATACAACCCATTGCTAAACAACAAATAACTAAGAAGTACTAGCACATACCGGATATCTACTCTCTGGTAGAATGACACTTTTGGGTAAACGATTTCGTGTTTTTCCATCATTCACCGGCCTTTTCTTCTCCAATCCATCTTTATTTTTCAAGCTTTTTGACTGAAATTGAGGAGGTAAATCCTCAAAATCATCATCACTGTCAACGATTTTCTTCGATGTAGATGCCAAAGTAACACATATTTTTTTCGATTTCTTCATTGTGTTAACCTCTTTAACTCGTTTTTTACCTTTCTTTTGATTCTTGTTTTCTTCCTCATTGTTCTTCTCCTCATTGTTCTTCTCCCCCGATATTTGTGAGATACCCAAACTAAAACTTGGAATTTGATCCATAGAATTAGAAGACGAAACTTGAAGCTTCTTTCGATTTCTTCGATAAACTTTTGTATTCGAAGCCCTCACTAGATGCGGACTTCTTCTAAGACCTTCTTCCATTAAAACTCGTACAGATTAATGGAGAAAAAAACAAACAGAAACCCTAATTTTTGACGAGGAAAAGGAGAAAGAAAAAAAAAGAGCGAGAAAGGATATGACGAGAATACGTTTTACTTTGTTTAAAAATTGTATAAAAAAGGAATAAATGGGTTCTAAAATTGTTTTAAGTTAATATAGCTAAAAGTTGACAAAAATGGTAATAAATAAAAAGTGTACTTAAAATTGGTAATTATAAAATAAAAGGTCTTTGTTTATGTAATTTTTCATATTTATATAGTAGTTAGATAATATCTAATTCCATTTTTCTTTTGAAAGTTGGGCCAAACGAACGGAGTATTATGGCAAGGCAACGAATGAGAAAAGAATACTAAGGCCCAAGATTGTAAGGCAGCAGTCATAGTAAAAGTAGGGTTTTGGTGTGTTTCGTGCTTCCTACAAAGTGAAAGAGAAGTGGTGTCGTCTGCCTCTTCGCGGCTAAGCTTTCAGCAACCATGGGTATGCATCTGAAGTTTTCCATTTCCTCTCTCACTCACTTCAATTCATATCTGTAGATTCATTTTATCATGTCTTTGTCATAGTTTTATTAAAATTATATTTGTATAAAATGGATACAAGGTATCTCACGAGACTCTATGCACAAGAGGCGTGCCACTGGTGGCAAGAAGAAAGCGTGGAGGAAGAAGCGAAAGTAAGTCCTAGTCTCTCTATCTGCTTATTTTATTTAGCAATTTTCCGTTGTCAGCCACTTCTGCTTCTGCAAATAATTGTTCATTAGTTTATATGTTAGGTTGTAGCTTGTAGGTTAGAATTGGTTTTCACCAGTAACTATGTTCATGAATTCATGATTTGACCTGAGAATGAGTGGATGGTTTCAAACAGCCCAGTGAATGTCTTTGAAGCCTATAACTTGAATTTATTATTTAGTTGCTTATATCTGATCTGCCCGTCCATATATGACGACCTGCTTATTTGTGTTTACTATTACCAAGCTTGCTTATCTTTTTGAACCCCTCGATAAAGATTCTGCCACTCGCTGAACTATTCATTAAAAATTGATGGTAAACTTGTCGCGGTCCACAGTGATTTCTTTATAGGATTTCCAACCTAGGAATCCGGTGCTCTACCTTTTCATGATGGAACTAACCTTTGCATGATAAATCTGCTAATCTGTGTATCAGTTGTGGTACTGGATTCTATTTCTTTTTTTTCTTTTTTTTTGTAGGAGAGATAATTATGCATTTGCAAAAGAGAACCTTATAAGAGAACCCAAATAGTAAAAATGATTGAATCAACTGTAACAGGAGGATTCAACTTTGTAAATCTTAACAATTTGATAGACTATAAGTAGGTATTGTTTGCTGACCTTCCGGTCGGGCTGGGGCACTGCGCTCTTTCTTTCTGTGTGGGACGATACCTGGCCATAGATTTCAAATATTTTTTTTTACTTTATGTGGAATTTATGAAGTTGGAATCGAAGAGGGATTTGTGTTTGATTATACTTTTTGCAAAGTAGAGAAGTGAACACTTTATTTGGAATTTATGATGATGGAGTTCGAAAATGTCCAATTTAGAATATAACTTCAAGTTGGCTTTGGAAATTTTATAACCAAACACTGTTTTTGAAATAATGTTAAACTGTTCCACAAAAAGTGGACAAATCTCATGGCCAAACGGCTATATGTCCAGAATGACTACAAATCAACTTCACAAAAAGGGCTACAAATCATACTACAATTGATTTATTCTAGGATATTTCAATTAATTTGATCTAGTGAAATAGAAGTAAATCAGTTCCTACAGATAATCTCTATAATGTAGCTTGAGTAAAACAAGTTGCAGAAGATGAACATATAGTCTATTGGAAAATGAAGGTTGGATAAGTCGTCTTCCTGTGACCTGCAGAATGATGTGTTAAACCAAGATTTTATCATTTGAATATTATATGGATAAACTATTCTGTAAATCACTGTATTTTGGCTGCATTCTCTGAATCCATTCATTTCCTTGAATTATTTGAAGGTATGAACTTGGCCGCCAGCCTGCTAATACTAAACTCTCAAATAACAAGACAGTCAGACGAATCCGTGTGCGTGGTGGTAATGTAAAGTGGAGGGCACTGAGATTGGATACAGGAAATTACTCATGGGGTAGTGAGGCAGTCACACGTAAAACTCGTATCCTTGATGTGGTTTACAATGCCTCAAACAATGAACTTGTTCGTACACAAACACTGGTCAAGAGTGCAATTATTCAAGTTGATGCTGCACCATTTAAACAATGGTACCTCCAGCATTATGGTGCTGACATTGGTAGGAAGAAGAAGGGGCCCGCTAAGAAGGATACTACTGAGGTACTTGAAACACATACCATTCATCTTAATTAGTAATTGTTTAAGTTAATTATTTGTGATGACTACAATTTATGAACTCTGATGACACTGTCCAAGTATCTACATGCCAAATGATTTGCAAATGCTGAATGAATTCTTTCAATATATTCTGATATTCTTGGTTGATACAGGAAGGAGAAGCTGCTGCTGCCGAGGAAACTAAGAAGAGTAACCATGTTCAGAGGAAAATTGAGAATCGCCAAAAGGACCGTACACTTGATCCTCACCTTGAAGAGCAATTTGGTGGTGGTAGGCTTTTGGCCTGCATCTCTTCACGCCCTGGTCAATGTGGCAGATGTGATGGGTAAGCTCTTATGCTCAATACTTTGCTTCGTGCTTCATAAGAATATTATTCAGTATTTTGATTTGCCATTATGCTTTAATTGAAAATTGATAGGTACATTTTGGAGGGAAAAGAGCTTGAGTTCTACATGAAGAAACTACAGAAGAAGAAAGGCAAAAGTGGAGCTGGTGCTGCTGCTTAACTGGTGCAATCAGACTAGTTTCATATGGTTCTCTATTGTTGTAATTCCAATTTCGGGGACATGTGATTTTGTATTCAGTACCTTTTATTCTCTCTTGTACTCTTGCCAAATTTTAGTATGATCTCCTTGACTACTACTCTTTAGCATTATCAGTTTTTCCATGGTCAGTCCCACTTTCTCTTGAAGTTTTTGTGAATTAAGTGGGAATGATATTCATGGTCAGTTTTGTCTGATGGAGTGGTTTCCTGCATTGCTATTTAATAGAGCAGTGTGATTAAATGTTGCCATAATGAGTTTTTTTTCAAGCACCGAAGCTATAAAGAAATAATGATCCTCTAACATGAGGTGGAGGATCAATAACTATTCTTTTAGGACCGTTTGGTTTGAATTCAAGTTATGATGGCATAAATTATGATGAGATTATATTTTATTGATGTTTGATTTGTTATACTCAAAATAATAAAATTTAAGAACAATTTATTTGTTTGCTTCGGTAGTTCGTATGTGCTTTGTTGGTTGGATTTGATGGATTAGCTCCAGCCTGAATGTAGTTGTTCTTAGGCTGTTCTTTTTGCCTTCCTTCTCCTCCTTGAACCTGTTCAGTAGCCTGCTTGTCTCCTTCAACATTGTGTTGTCCATTCTTCCTATTCTACATTTCGATGCCTGACTTGTTGACTTGACTGTTGTTGGTTTTGTAGCTGTCCATTGCCAGGTTCCTCACCTATGTTATTCTTGTTTGTTGTGTCTTGTGAATAACGTGCTTAAAAATGTCTTTCATAAATGTAAAGTGATAACAAAAGGGTTGAGAGAGACATTTTTGTCATTTATTTAAGTTATCTTGGGATTACAATACCATCAAAGGGGAAGGATAACTTATTCCGATAATCCCGGACTTGCCAAAAGAACAAATTAAACAGTACTATAATTTATTCCTATGACTATTTGGCATTATCCTTCACACGAAATGACCCGTAATAGTTTAGTTAAATTTTACACTTTTTGGTCGAGGTTGATGTGTAATTTAATTATCTAATAGGCAAATGACAATATTGTGCAATGATTAAAATGTTAATTGATAGTGTATAATTGAAATATTTTATTAGGAATTGAGGTATTCAATCGAAAGATAACTTAATTTGAATGCCTAAATAGAATATTTCAATGTAAAGGTATATCAATTACTACTACATGTGATTTTATTACTTAATCTCTGTTGACCTGACACACTCTTTGAGAGATCATTCTCACATACACAGTTCTATAATCAGAGAAATTCTTCGGCTCTTTTCATTACTATAATTCGTTTAATTTACTTTATACTTGTATTGTTCAAACTTTAATTAATCAACCTAATCAACAATCTAAATCGACAAGCCATGCTCTTGACTTCTTATAAATTTAATTGTATCATTTTGTTTTTGGTAAATAATGCTTGTAATTATACAATAATTACATTTTGATCACCGAATAGGTCGTCGTAATTATTATAATTATGCATTAGTACCTAATAATTACACAAAATTTCAATTGCCGGGTAATTTTTCAAATATAATGTTTTTAGCTGAAGGGTATATGCGTATGCTACCTCATATCATATTTTTCTCGTAATAACTCATCTTATTTATTTTTTTATTTTTATCAATTGAGGCATTCTAATTGACAATGTTTTTGCTATATTTGTTTTAAACGTTTCCAATGATTTACTTTGTTTCCAGATTTTTCATAAAAATCCTATATTTTGGACACCTAAAAAGCATTATTGGAGAAGATAATTACTCCATTAAGAAGAAAAACCGCAGCAACCCCAATAAAACTCGAAATTTAAAATAATTCTCAAAAGTTAAGGTTGCTGCAGTTTTTCTCAAAACTAACAAAACTCAAAATCCCCAACAAGAATTCTCAAAAGTTGAAAACTTCCTAGTCCAGAAGTTAAGACTTGCACAAATCCAAACTCAATTCTTGCTATCTGCAGTCTCGTTTCGTTAATGTGACCTCTCTGGCTGATGTTAAGCCATTAGTTTTTCATCTCACTCGTCATCCTTTACTAAATTGGGTTTCTAATTAATGATACATGTATAAGTTATATGGTACTTGAAATATTTGAAAGTACAGAAAACGTATTAGGTTTGCTAAACATATAATTGTTCATACAGCTAAACACTGATATATGAATCACACTCGAAGCTTTAGGTTTGTTAGGTGTATCAGTAATGTGTGTCTCAGTGATACAATATTCGAAAAGTTCAACACTATACTAATAGATACATGCAGCAAATGTCAGATGTATCTTTCCTCTTTCAAACTGTTACTGGGTTTGGTAAACATGAAAAATATTGTTGGGTATATACAATTAAGGTCCAAACTAAAGCTATTTACAAAAAAATCCTCTTCAAGAGTGGTACTTTTAGTGGATGCTTTAGAAGTTAAGATTATTTTTTTCCTGAAATAAATAGGTGAAAAAAACTGAATATCTTGACAATACCTTTTCTTTGAGTTGAAACAGATCTTCCATAAGTGCATCCATTTGCAGGGCTACCTTTTCCCAGGCTGCAACCAAATACAAGTTAGCTTTCCATAAAGATGCTTTCAGTTACCAAATAGAGGTCCTTTATTGACCAAATTTCATATGAGAACGGACCAAGCTAGTAAACGATCATCAGAATGTACGGTGTAACTGCTGCCTTCTCCCAAAACTTTATAACTATATATATTGTACAAAGTTTGTCAATGGCAAAAATAAAGAATCACAAACTTGACCAAACAAAAATAGACTACTTCATGGTTACACTACTATTACAGGCAAACATTTAATAAATTACATCAAACTAAGCGGTAGGCAAATGACAAATCCTACCAGTATTGATTTTAATCTCCATCTGGGCATCAATTGAATAACATATGACCGCCAAATAGTGGTGTTATGAAGCTTTCGCTAAAATACCACATAAATGTAGGAATAGGGAGCCAGGTACCACAATCACATGTACAAGCAGTACGGTCTGCCCTTCCGAAAGGATTTGCCACAACTGAACTCGTGGCCAAATATCTTGTAAAAATCTTATGATTAACTCACCTGTTCGCCAATCAAATCAAGACCAACAACAAGGAAAGTAAACCCTTGAAACAATAGGAAATAGAAGTGAATCCCTTGAGCAGATAACAAACTTCTGACAGAGGCAGTTAATAATATAAATGCAAGGGCAAGCTCTTTCCTGTATAAACGATTTCTCTTCCTCTTTCCTATTTTCTTGGTCATCTCTAATTTGTTAAGTTCAGCAAGGCCTGATTCTGATGATGACCTTGAAACAGTATTCTTCTTCAACAAAGATTCAGATTCATTTTCCACCATTGCAACTAAATCAGCTTCTGATGATCGTCCGGCCTTCTTCGTAACAATCCACTCATAAGAACTTCCTAACTGGAAAAGCCCTGATATCATGGCATTGAATTTGGTCACAGACATTGTGTTTTCAAATAGAAGATAGGGTACAATAAAAGGGAATGACTGTGGAGCTGGAAGAATATTGAGGACTGACATAAGTCCAGGCACATAGCAGACGACCCAAGCTGGTAACTGGGCTTCTGGGAGGAACATGGTGAGTGGGAGGATGATACAAAAGAGAGTGAATGAATAAAATGGTAGGATGAGCTTCCGCAAGAGGAAAAATAGAAATATTAGGTTGGCTTTCTTGAGCCAGCTAACCTGAAATGAGAAGCATATACAAGAATCACTTGAAAATATATTAATGATCTTTAAACTAGGGAAAAAAAGAATAGTGTGTACCCATTAGCACTTAAGGATTCACTCAAAACATTAAAATTGAGATGACATGTTCCTTGATTAGAAGGAAAGCCTCGTAAGTTTACGTGCAACGAGACAATAAGGAGGTAATTACAATACTTCCCTTACGTATAACATACATACAATAACCTCTCTTTGGGTAGAGTAACATTAACGACCATCATTACTCAAGTTTTTCCCAAAAATAACTGACAACATACGAGTCCTCCAAAAGAGGAAACTAGGGTACAAAAATACATAGAAGAAGAGGATGATCAGAGGAGAACAAATTTGAGGAAATAAAAGAAAAGTACGTGGTCCTACATCTCAAGTGGTCTATAACGCCCAATGCAAAGATGTCAAAGAGAATACACACCCAAATCCTTGCTCTCTTGTTTGCTATTGGCCTACAAAGCAAGCACATAGAGGAAAAATGTTTCAGAAAGAAAAGCTTTTGAAGAGCTTACCCTACCAAAGTACAAACACAGGAAACCAACACTTGAACAATGATAGGCCGCATTTATTTGCAAGAGCAACTACTGTTTCCTACTTAAGTTCTACCATATTCAGCAACTACTCAGACCAAGTTATTTCCAAAATTTTCGACTATCTGCAACATTCGTACAAAACATCTCATATTTGCACAGCAAGTGGACTTGATGTGGAAGAAATGGATTACTGAAAAAGAAAAAAAGGATTTTCACGAAGTTCTATTTCTTCGTCTTCCAAAAAGTTTTACATGCTTAAGACATCCCAATACTCCCCACCACCACCACCACACGCACACACACTTCCCGAATAATTCTGCAACACTGGAAGCTTCTTCTAAGCTTTATTTCCTATTTTCCATCTCTTAAGCACACAATGATATGATATCCTGCACTGTCACACTGATGTTGCATAAGTCAGGATGGCCATCGATCATGTCACAATTTTATCTCCCTTCCCTTCCCTGCTTACAATTTTACTAATTTGTGGAATTCATCCCATAGCATTCTGATATTCTTCAATAAGGTATCAAACACCCTGAGAAGAAGCTAATTGCTGTCTGCACCATGGGCTGTACAAACAATAATTCGCTGTGATTACCTTACTCCAAGGACCTCTTGCTACTTAGTAAATCTCCAAGCCATTTGCAAAACAAGCTTCTATTATGTAATTAGATTCTTAATCTCAAACCACTTCATCTTTTGAGGCAATCACTTTGGCCAATTTCACAAGATAAATTTGCTATTCTGAGTACTTCCTTCCCATATGAAACTTCTTCTCATCTAGATCAATAGTTTCCGGCATAGAAAATAGTGACATTAGACATGAAGGGATACTCACAAAAGACATGTAGGAATATCCTCTAAAGCATTGTTGATTAGGGTTACACTTCCAAATATAGGTTTTGTATAAAGAAGGCCCTTCGAACAAAATCAACACAAAGAAAAGAGGTCATCTTTATTGTTCTTGATATTCTTGGCTCTTCTGATCCTTCATTTACTTTAGATAAAGAGATAGGAAATTGATGATAAAAGTTGTACATATCTATTATAAAGAAGAAAAGAGAAAGATTCTTTCCTTTATCTTATGTGCTATCTCATGCAGTAATTTTTTTTTTAATTGGGAGAGATGGCTGAGTGGACTAAAGCGGCGGATTGCTAATCCGTTCTACGAGCTAATCGTACTTTGGGTTTGAATCTTCCAAAGAGCTAGTTTACTTTTAAATTTCTGATGTGCCTTGCCATATCAGCTTCTTCATGTCTTTAGCTCCTAAGAGATCCAAAGATACACTAGCTGGGAGTTGTCCCAATTCCCACATCAAATCCCAGTATGCCTGCTAGCTGCTACATGCTTGTTCGATCATTCAGTGGAAATAAATAACTTTTACTATATTATTTATGGAGTGTAGAAACAGTTTCAAAACCTAGTTGTATGATTCTCGGGAGACTCAGATCTCTCTGCTTAATAACTTTTAGTATACTAGGATGTTCACAAACATATCTTCCACACTTACATGATTTGAGTGGTTCCCCTTACTTGAGAGACAGAGACCCATCCTTTATCCACAGTTTCTCCAATCATCCTACTTAGGCTTACCATAACAATGATATAGATGAATGGAGAGAAGAGTCACTGTCTCCTCTCAAATCCAATCCACATAATATCCCGGGTTCTTTTTGCCTTACCTCATATCTAAACAAACTCTAGTTTGCAATGAAGGCACCTATGATTTGTTTACTGTGTACAGATGCACTTCAGATTGAGAAATCAATCTTAAAATGACTCTTTTTGATCTTTCATTTGACACCTTGGATATTATTTTGTAAATGCTGCTCAACAAACTGATAGAATATTTCATAGGTAAAGTATTATTGATGTAAGAAACAACATAAAGAGAATGTCATCACAGATATCTGAAATGGAGCAAGTACTTTACAAAAGTGTGGTGCACTAATGAAGTAATCATGGTGCCTGGCTCTAACAAATATGTAGACCCCATGTTGCACCAAAACTAAGCCGGTATATGAAGATAACATTGGAACTTCCTTTTCAAACGTTCCTTCCTCCAAAAAGAGTCAAAGTTATTCATCACATATCTTTAGGGGTGACAATTTCAGCTCATATAAGTGAAATGAACCCATTTTTCCCATATTAAATTAAATGTATCACTCATATTTTCTTAAATGGTAAATATGGACTTCAACCTATTTAAGTTCATACAAATATGGACAAAATGGGTAAACATGAGAATCCATATATACCCCCATATATCACTCACTTATAATAAAAATCCCTAATTGCACACTATCTGTTTTTGAAACTAAAAAATAAAAAAATTGGAGGTGGGGGATAGGATGGGTGGAGGCAATTTTTTTTTAAGGGATATGTTGAAAAAGGAAATTATAAATTATTTTTGGGTGTGTATGGGAGGTGTCCTGGGTGGGGTTTTTCTTTTGGGGGGTGGGGGGTGGGGGTT
>NC_028645.1:57900604-57916311 GCF_001406875.1 Solanum pennellii | reverse complement strand
TGGGATACAGGGTAGAAAAAAATTCTTTCTTTTGTATGAAAATTTATTTTTTAAAAAATAATAATATAGGGGTGGGGTGGGGTGAAGTGGTAAGGATTGAGGTATAAACAATTTAGCTATGATTTACTATAATATTTTTTGGCTTTAGGAGATTAAAGTAGGTTACAACCGTTTCATCCAAACCATATTTGACCAAATCTATATTTACCCATTTTATATGGGTGGATTGTGATCCAATCCATTTTAACTCAATCCATCTAAATACGATCTAATCCACCCATTTGCCACCCCTACATATCTTTGTATAAACCAACAAGTTTTGCAAATGGCTACAGCGAAACCATTTGATATTGGAGATTTAGCCCTTGCGGTGTTCTTAGTCTCCATGTCCACTTTCTATTCACAAGAAAGTCTTTGAAGCCATTCTTTTTCCTCTTCATTCAAAGTAGGCAAACTGTAACACCTCGGATCTTGAAAAAAGGAGAAAGGACAGTTTTGGGCTGAAGTCTAGTTCTACGGGTCCCAACTACGGACCATAGAAGCTTTTATGGATTGTGGATGGCAATCGTAGGAAGGGGGGAAATAATTTTCTAAAATCAATAATTTTAATATATTGTTATTTAAGTTCTATAACCATAATTTAAATTTTAATTCAAGAAATTTTAAAAAAGAAGTCACAAATGGATAAACAAATCCTAAAAGATATAAAATAGAGAGCAATTTGTACCTTTAATAAAGGAATATACAGTACATAAATGCAAATAAGGAATCTTAAAGCGGGTCGAAATTGGAGATTAAACTGGGCTTGGTTGAGGATTCCCTTAAGATGGGTTAAGGCGTGAACCAAATCAAATCATCTTAAGCCCAACCCTTAAAATTCTGGGTGGGTTGGGCGGATTACCAATAGTTGGGCTCATTTTTGACACCCCTAACTATACCTAACAGTGCAAATTATTATAGTAGTTAAGAAAAGACTAAATTCACCCTTGTACTTTGAGAAAGTGATCAAATATACCCCTATGCTTTGTTTGTACCCTTATCTCTATTAGGACAAGGGCTAATAGATACGCAAGAACGTGGTGAAATCAAAAGTGCTATGATTGCGTTTTATTCCAATCTTTAAACTGAGAATGAGCCATAGAGACCCACTTTTGATTTGACAGCCTGTCCTATAGTCACCAATGAGGAGAATGAATGGCTTCAGAGACCATTTAAAGAAACAGAAGTGTTGTAAACTATCCAACAGTGTGATGGAGACATAGCCCTGGTCCTGATGGTTACACCTTGAAATTTTTCAAGGCAGGCTAGGAGATGTTGAAGGAGGACCTGATGCAGACTATTCATCATTTCCACTAGAGGGGAGTCTTTGAAAGATCTTTCAATGCCAACCTTATAGCATTGATCCCAAAGAAGCCTGGACCTGTTGAGCTAAAGGATGTCAGATCTATTGGCTATTAGCCTAATTGTGGGGGGAGGGGGGGGGGGTTACAAAATCATCTCTAAACTCATAACTAAAAGGCTTAAAACGGTTATGGGAAACTAGTGGATGAACACCAAATGGCATTCTTGAAAAGGACACAAATACTTGATGCATCCTTGTTGGCTAATGAACTAGTTGATTCAAGGGTTATTCAGGATCAACCTGGAATCCTATGTAAATTGGATATTGAAAAGGCTTCATGTCAATTGGACTTTACTTCTCAAAATTCTAAAAGACATGGGTTTTGGTAGTAGGTGGATTAAATGGATCAGTTTCTAATTTCCAGCGTAAAGTTCTCCCTCATAATAAATGGCAACACAGAAGGCCTCTGTCAATCCCACAGGGGTCTTAGGCATGGGGATCCCATGTCACCTTTTTTGATCTTATTAGCTATGGAAGGGTTAAATCATATGCTCAGAACAACAAATGCTAATAGATGGGTGAAAGGTTTCAGTGCTCAGACAGGTAGAGGTAAAGATCTGGAAGTGTCTCATTTGTTTTATGCAGATGATGCCTTATTTTTTGTGAAGCAGAGACAAGTCAGATCAGGCATTTGAGGGTCATCCTAACAATTTTTGAAGGTTTCTCAGGTCTCCGTGTAAATTGGCTGAAAAGTCACATTTCTCCTATCAACCAGGTTGGGAATTTGCAAGATCTAGCTGATATTCTGGGCTGTCAGGTGGACTCTTTACCAGCTAAATATTTGGGACTCCCACTAGGTGCTAAAAACAAAGAATTAGAGGTGTGGAGTGGAGTGTTGGAAAGGTGCGAGAATAAACTATCTAGGTGGAAAAGTCATATCTCTCTTTAGGGGGCAGATTGACCCTCACCAAGTCAGTTCTTGATGGCATGCGTACATACATGATGAGCCTTTTTCCCATACCAAAGAGCATTGAAAAAACTCAATAGAGTTAGGAGAGCCTTTCTATGGCAAGGAAACAAGGAGAAGAGAGGTTATAACCTTGTGAAATGGGATGAACTGACTCTCAACACTCAACAAGGGGGGCTCAATTTGAAGAACCTCAGCAAACAAAACACCTCTCTCTTGCAGAAATGGCTTTGGAGGTTCTCCTCAGAAGAGAGGGCCATTTGGAGAAGATTCATAGCAGGAAAGTATGGTTTACTCAATCACTGGACAACTGAGGAGGTTGCGGGAACCTTTGAGTGTAGTGTCTGGAAAACCATAAGAAGATTATGGCCTCATTTCAACAACAACTTGTCAATCACTATTGGAAATGGTTTGAAAACTGGTTTCTGGAATGAGGTGTGGATTGGAGAAGACAGTCTTAGAAACTCCTTTTCACATCTTTACACTTTTGAGTACGCAGAGGAATGCCTTTGTACCCCAAGCTTGGAGTCAGCAGGGATGGGACCTTGTTTTTAGAAGAGAACTAAACGACTGGGAAATTGGGGAAGTTGCTAACCTATTGGGAGTACTAAACTCACACCCTGCTTTATCTATGAGGCCTGATAAACCTAGATGGAAATTACATAACAAGGGTGTGTTCACAGTGAAATCATGTTTCTTGTTACTGGAATCTTAACACAAGGCAGTCAATGGTAGACACTAGGCCTTGGAAGTTAATCTGGAAGACCAAATGCCCCGCAAAGGTAGCTTGTTTTTGTTGGTTGGTTTGTAGAAAGGCTTGTTTAACACATGAAGCTTTACAGAAAGGGGATGGCAATTTTGTTCAAGATGTGTCATGTGTGAACAGGAAGCAGAAGTCAATGACCATCTGTTCCTTTTTTGTAAGGCAGCATTGAGCCTATGGAACATGTTTTTGGCTCTTTTGGGAGTTAAATGGATGATGCCTAGTACAACAAAGGAACTACTAAATAGCTAGAAAGGTATTGGGAACAGAGGAAGAAATGAACACTGGTGGAGAACTATCCCTGCTTGCATATGGTGGACCCTCTGGATAGAAAGAAATTTAAGAAGTTTTGAGGGACAAAGGACTAACTTACAGAATATTAGAATGAAATGTATAAGCCTTTTGCTTTTTTGGTGTAAACAGAGTCTTGTAGGGGATATAGTAGATTTAGCTGATTTTTAAGGAAATTTGTAAAGTATACCCATGAGTGGGATGTAAGTTTCCAATTCATCATTTTCTGGATGATGAATTTTTGGTGTGAATACAAAGTTACCCTTATCTCAAAAAAAGGACAAGGGCTATATTTGAACAAAATATAACTACGACGGCAAATATGACCCAAAAGTATAACAATGAGGGTACCGTAAATATGACCAAAAATATAATGGAGGGTAATATGAATAATTTTTCAAAGTAGAAGGGCAGGAAATATGACCCATTTCTGTTCAATTTAACCTCAATCCCCTACTAACACTCAAGTCCTCTAGTATCGGTATTGTCAGAATTATGATCTTTTGACTGATATATTGGACCCTTCTGTTCCTTTTTCTTAGTTTTGGTCTATTTACTTTTTATTTACTTATTTTCCTTTTTTGGCTAAACTACTGGAAGTGGAGTTGGAAACCTGAAAAGAAAGAAGTTGAAAACAATTCTGACCATCTGCAATTTTTTTAATGACTTTGTGCACATTGTCCTTGTAAGAATTAAAAGAGTTTTTATCACAAGTGTTAAGAAATCAACCTCAAAATAATATTCCCTCCTTTTCAAAAAGAATGACCTTTATGTTTCAAAAAGAATGACCTTTATGTTTCAAAATAACCTCTTTCTTTTTTTGGTAATATTTTAATTTTAACTTTCCACGTGGTATGTTTAGGACCACAAGATTCAAAAGTCTTCTTTATTTTCTTAAACTTTGTGCCAAGTCAAACCATGTCATTCGTTTTGAAACGGAGGGAGTAATATTAGAGATAAAAATAAAACAGACAAAATAGGAAAACTTACTTCTTTCTTTCTAGTGTACATACATCAGATCTCATGCCGGCCAGGGTGGTTACAAGTTTGTCTTAACCATAGCAATAATCAGTGAGCTCATGGAGAAGGTTATGGAGGTATGAGAGTTACAGAAATAACGGTAGAAATTACACAGTAAGGAGTTATGGACATCCACAAACAATACAGAATTTACAAATTCCCCTTGGATGTCCATTAATAGATAATGTGTCTCATTAAAATCTTACTATAAAAAGACTTTGCAAGGAAAAAAGTTCTAGAGAAGAAAAAAAAGTAGACATATCTTGTGATGCATATTATTTGTTGTCTCGTTAAAAACCTGCAAAGAGAACTCATTATTACAAAAAGGCTGGCTGAGAAAACAAGGTATAATGCTTATTTTACTCCCCATGATGGAAACATCATTTTGTTTCTCAGAGATAATGCATCCCAATATTGTATACCAACCTCTCAAATGTTGAGGTTGGTAATGCTTTAGTGAACAGATCCATCAAATTATCATTCGAGCAAATTTGTTAAACATCTATTTCCTATACTTGTTTATCATTCTAGCAAATTTGTTAAACATCTATTTCCTATACTTGAACTGATAAATCTCTCTTTCTCTCTCCTTCTACATTGTTCATTGTCAGAGATTTCTTTATCTCATTATCATGAACTTTTTTCTCATAAACAAAAATGTTTTGAGGACAACATATGGTAGCTGCGAATGAGAATCACCTTCCACCTCCTACCTCCTATTCTGAAGGATGCAAAGTCACCTAGGAAGCAAAATGAGAAAGGGCAAGTGTTGATTTTTTGGGGACAATGGTTGAGGAATGGATAGATGCAGGTCATCATGTTTAAAAACAGGGAAAAAAGCTTTTCTTTAAAGGTAATAATTGTAAATGTGAAGTTCCTAAATACAAGTGGTATACAAAAGTAAAGAATCTACCAAAAAATATGATTTTCTAAGAATGGCACCTGACCTATGCAAACAGAAACCTCATGGGTGCTCCAAAATTTACTAGGAACAGACTACAAGCTCCCATCTATATAAAAGTACTTTGTACCTTCTCATTACAGACAAAAGATAAGTTCTATGATGGAATACAGTCCCAGCCTTCATCTGGTGGACAATTTGAAGATAGAGATAGAGAGAGAGAGTAACCGCAGATGCTTTGAAGATTAATCCAACTTCATTCAGAAGACAAAATTTAACTACAATCTTTTGTTTACTTCTGGTGTAAAATGGAGTTCGTAAATAAGGCAGAACCAGTTTACCACTCATGATCTCCCTTCAAGTTTATAAAACAATACACTTATGCATTTTGTTTTTGCTAGCCAGTAATGTTCTGTCCAGCACCAACTTAGCCCTGGTTCTTAGTTCATAAAGTCTTAAATTTTTCCAAAAAAATTCTTTCCACCTATTTGAAACTTCCTATTCCTTTCTTTCCAAATTATCACATTAGAGGCAAGGGAGCTACACCCTATATTATACTCCCTCCGTTTCAAAAAGGATGACCTAGGTTGACTTGGAACAGAGTTTAAGAAAAGAAAGAAGACTTTTTAATCTTGTGGTTCAAAATTAAAGTTATGTCAAATGTACCAAAATGCCCTTTAATCTTGTGGTCTTAAACATATGTCACGTGGAAAGTTAAAGTGTTGTCACAAAAGGAAAGGGGCCATTTTTTTTATACTAACAAGAAAATAGGGTCATTCTTTTTTAAACGTAGGGAGTATATCTTATTTTCCTTCATCTGAAAGTTCAGATGCATCACCCTTTAACAGCTGATTTCAGGTGAATTCACATTACTTATATATGCACTAATAATTCCAACATGTAAACTATTGGGAACCAATAACCTATCGAAAATCAATGAACTGTTCGCCATAAGAGGTTATTATTGAAGTCTAGTATACTCTCCAAAATCCAAAAATGCACAAAGATTAAGGGCAAGGCTGGCCATAACTCCCTGTTGTTTATCCAGAAATTACTGATCTTCAAAAATCTGTTTACCTCATTTTTCCAAAGAAGAGGCTTCAGTCGTAGTGGATCAGAATAAAGTGTTCTAGAAAAAGAGTTGTTACTCTGAGCTTGCACATCTCATTTATTTACCCTTTTAATTTACCGGCCATATTAGACTATGAGTAACTTGCTGACTAAACTTCAGGTTACTCATAAATATTGTAACCAAAAAGAGTTTTTTACGATAAAGACCCACACAAACCTTGGAACGCAATATGTCAGAGAAACACAGGCGAAAAAGTTGCATTGGACCAGAATGCCACCGGTGTTGCTGCTTCTTATATGTCTCGTATGATTCTGGTAGTTCACAGAGGCACTACAAAAGGAGAACCAAATTTTTGAAAACCTGTTATTGTAAAAAGAAACTAATAAACAATCTAGAAACTTACAAACCTTAACGTCATTCACATAGATAAACTTCCATCCACAGAGGTGAGCACGGACAGCAATATCCATATCCTCAACCGTTGTTCGCTCTAACCAGCCTCCGCATTCTTCAAGGGCCTTGATTCTCCATACACCAGCAGTGCCATTGAAGCCGAAGAAGTTAATGAACCATCCATTGACTTGTTGCTCTATTTCAAAATGAAACGCAAGATTTATGTTCTGCAACCGTGTAAGCAAATTCTCGTCCTTGTTCACAAAAGCCCACCTTGTTTGGACAAGAGCGACATCATCATGTCCCTTCAAGAATGCAACAAGAAAAAAATCAAAGACGTGATTGGAACAAAGATCACGGTGGTCCATGGAAGCCAATTAATGAGGAATACAGCAATTAAGAGGTGGGATGCTCACTATAACAGTATCACTCAAGAGGTAGTTTTACACAACCCTGATTTTCAGCTCAGCATAAAGATAACATGAAATCTTGCGCACTCAATAAAGGATAAGACAAATTATTCATCGTTATCCAGAAAGAAATAATTCGATGATACCAAACAAGCCTGCTAATACCCTGCCAATTTTATATCTACAAGGACGAAAGATTCTAGCTAGCATGAAAATACATCATGCACATAAGATGAAGGATATAACATTTAAGCACCAATTGTTCTTAGTAAACAGAAAAGAGAAAAGGAAATGATCAGAAAACCCCTCAAATAGGTAGATCCTAAAAGGAAACTCAATAACAGATACTTAAATAACCCTCAAGAGAACTTCTGTACAAAAACAGACTAGTAATTTTTGCAAATAAAGATTGGAACAAACTCCTTTCCTGCCTATTGTTGAAGCTTTTACATAACTCCCTCTCCAAAATTTCCGGAAAAAATCTATTGTTCCCCCTGTTAGTGGCATACCGCATTTTTCATTAAGACTCCAATTGTAACACCAACAAATAGAGACAAGCATATTATATTAAGATTTCAATTCAGAAAACATTCTAGTGCCTAAATGAGCCACCCAGATACATCTCGGAAAAGCAATCACCTTGAAATAGGGAACAGTGTTCTTCAGAAAATCTGGTGTTGGTTGGAAATCTGCATCAAAGATTGCTACAAATTCATAATTTTTTACATAGTCACAACTCATTGCAGATTTGAGATTTCCTGCCTTATAGCCTGTGCGTATAAGACGGTGACGATATATGATGTGCACACCCTTCTGTTGCCACTTTTGTACTTCAGCCTTTATAAGTCCTTGAACACCCAAATCATCAGAGTCATCTAAAATTTGTACAAGCATTCTGTCCTTAGGCCAATCCTGGACACATACTGCTGCAATCGATTGTTGGTATACCTGAGTAATGCCACAATGAAGGAATTTATACTTGGTCAAGGAGTAACTAAACAGAAACACCAACTTGCCATTCAGGTAACCAGGTTGATTGTCATAAATACACACCTAAATTAGGATCACCAATGAAAGCATTACAAAAGTTTGACAGATAATAGGTACGTAGTTTCTGTAAGGTACACAACGAAGTGACAATTGTGGGAGCTGACCCAAGTTTATTCGTAGAAATTGTTTGCCCGTGAAGATACGCTCTTAAATCTACATTCAAGTTAAGATAGAAAATACTTGGTTCAATCAACTGCTCACCCTGTATTTAAGCCAACTAGATGCTGTGTAAAAAGTCTCAGGCTTGGTAAGATCATCATCTCAAAATTAATCCTAAGTTTCATATTATCATGATTATTACTAATAGTCACCAAGTAACATTTCTACAAAAATAGGAATTCAAATGCATGACAAATTTTACATGTGAAACATCACTAGAAACTGCAAACTTAGTAAAGATTGCACCTCATTATTGGAAACATCACTAAAATCTGCAAACTTAGTAAAGACTGCATTCTCATCAATCCTATTTCTACAAGCAAGTGAAACTACAGCGAAACATGGCTTTGAGAGGGAAAGTTCTACATAAATGAATAAACTAAGGAAGCAAATTCACTGAGCATGCCATGTTTAGAACTTCTAATTACAGATTTTTGGCAGTGAGAACTGGAAAACATACATCGTCTTACCTCCCTCTCATTGCACATTGGTATCTGTAGCAACACCATGGGATAATCCTCTGAATTTAGATTTTCTACATCAGAAGAGTAGTCAATCTCAGCTAAAGGTTTCAGGCCTCGGAACTTGATCCAAAAGCAACCAAGTACAAGAACCACTCGATCTACTGACTGTATTAGGAACAATATAATACACATATTGATCAAGCTCTGCAACGGTGGCGCCAAATAGTTGGCCCTAATGTCTAGCCAGTTGGCATAGACGTGCTCCGCTAAGTCCACCACCTCAGCCGACGCGGATTCCACAGTAGGAGGACTGAAATGCCATCCTCTGAAGTAAGCAACAAGCTCAAACACTAACAATATCACTGAAACAGTTAAAAACACTTTAATTACGCGATAGAGTCTAGAATCCGAGCGAGGAGGCGCCGAATTGGACGTAACTATTCGTCGATTGGCGGTGCGAACAATGGAAATGAAGCCATTTGTGAGGAATGCGATTGAATTAGCAATTTGCTGAAACTTGAGAAGGCAAATCCAAGAGAGTTGGCGAGCACTGCGAGTACGTTCCTTCTCGGCAACGGTTGGGCTGGAGACCTCAACAGTTAGAAAGCTAGAGTTTTCGGAAGAAGAAGGGAAGAGGTCCTCACTGCCATTGGCTGACTGCTGCTTGTTCCACCATTCCTGAAACTCTTGATTAGGCGGCCGAGACATATATATTTAGGTAAGGGCAGTGCGAGTGAAGCAATCGTCGCCGTCGATACTGATACTTGTCAGATCTCGAATTTGTACCGGCGATGGAACATAGAGAGTGAAGTGAGAGTGCCTACTGCGATCCGGAGTATGACGAAGTTAAGCCGGAAGGTAATGAAGCTAAATTTAGTTCAAGTCCAGAAGCTCATCTAAGTTCCTCCCTTCGTTCGACAAAAAAATAAAAATTGAAGCAGACCATGTGCAGCTTTACTCGAGAATCTCACGCGCATATAACATAGTATTTTGCACGCTCCCCATGTTTTTATTAATTTTACCAATAAAAGGGTCAAAATGCCTTTAAACTATGTCGGACTAATAAAAATGCATCATTTAAGAGTTTGACTATGTGCATGTGCATGGCGACAATAAATTAGGGGTTAGAAATATGTAGTGCGGTGGATCACCATTCTTCGGATTTTGCTAGAGTTTTTTGAGTTGATGATACATGATTCATGTTTTTTAAAGGAGGACCATTTGATTACCTTCCATAGCATGGCTAAAACCTAGATAAATTACTTTTTTTGAGGAAAGATGATAAAAGGCCTTTGTACAGATTGCAAAATTATCTCGGGTGAGAATTTTACTATTCATCACAAACTTTTGATGATGTACTGAGAGAGTAAGCGAGGTAGGAGGAAGAAAAAATTGTATGGTTGGACTAAACCTAAATGGGGTAGTTTGACACATCCCTACTCATAAAATTGGGAAGAATTTGACGGCTATGGGGGCTTGGTGGAGTAATGGATATGCAGAAAGTATGTGGAATAGGACAGCTAGTTGCATTAGAGAAGCAGCTCGAGAGGTGTTAGGGCTGTTGAAGGGTAATTTTAGTGGACAGTGGGGGAGACTAGTGTAATGAAGTAGTTCAAGTCAAAGTGAAAGCAAAGAAGGTTGCGTATGTAAAGTAGGCGCACATGTAAGATCGAGGATGAGAAGAGAGCAAACAGAGAAATTTATTAGGCATTAAGGATGGAATCTAAATTAGTAGTTACAACAATTAAGATAGTAACTTTTGAAGATTGTATATTGAACTAAGGACAAGGACAAAGATAAAAAGTTGTACAGACTCGCGAAGGCGAGAAAGAGGAAGTCTCGAGACTTGAATCAAGTGAGGTACATCAAAAATGAAAAAGGTAAAGTGTTTGTGGAGGAGACCCACATTAAGCAACGATGACAAGTGTATTTTCACAAACTATTGAGTGAAGAGGGGGGCATAGAGATTGTGATGGACGAGTTGGAACACTTAGAGAGACATCGAGATTTTGGGTATTGTAGGTGTATTGAGGTTGAGGACGTGAAGTGTGCTACTAAAAAGAAGAGTAAGTGAAAAGCGTTAGGACGATTCTAGTGGAGTTTTGGAAGAACACGGATAGAGAAGGTTTGGAGTGGTTGACTAACTTGTTCAATATCATTTTTAGGATCGATAGGATGCCTAAGGAATGGAGGTAGAGTACAATGATTTTGTTGTGTAAGATTAAGGGAGATATAAAAAAATTGCGACAATTACAGGGGTATTAAGTTGTTAAGCCGTTCTATGAAAGTTTGGAAGAGAGTGATGAGGATGTGTGTCTATTGTTAAGAAGTAATTTGTATTCATGCCAAGGAGGTCAACCACAGAGGCAGGATCGTCTTAGTCACTAGACCACTAAAGTCATCGCTTCAGACCCCATATTTTCGGGGGGGGGGGAGATTTTTTTTAAAAAATACTTGTATATATACTAGAAAAAATATATTTAATTTTAATTTTTTAACAAAAAAAGTGCAAGAACTAAAAAAAACGTGCAAGAAAGTTTTTTTTTTTTTTTTTAAAAAAAGGAGGTAAAGTGACGTTAGTTTTTAATTAGGTCTAGGGAATGAAATATTTTTTGAAAATAATTTCCTTGAGTGGAAAATTATGTTTCCTTATTTATCTCACAAGACTTCAACCATATGTTACTATATACCTTAATACTCATCTTTTTCATTCTCAATTTTATTATTTTTATTCTCAATACTCTGTCCTACAAAATCTTTTGATAAACTATTGCTTACAAGCTACAAAAGAACAAAATTTACTTTTGATGTCTTCTTCAGATTTTAAGAAGTGCAATAAGCAGTGATTATATTGAAGGAATCAAGAAACAAACCACTATTTCGATATTGTTATGTCAACTTATGAAATTTGTGAGTCAGGTTTATTATTCTAACCTTATTTTATAGTTTTTCTTAAAAAATTGTTATTGTTGATATTCTTAGTTCATAAGCATATATATTCTTGCTTTAGTTATTATTACAATTTATTTAATAAATATGTCAACTAAAAAATATGATTTTGGTTTTACAAAAAGAGAGAAAAAAGTGTAAACTTGAAGAAATCCTAAAAAGGAGCCCTTGATAGATTTTTAACAAATAATAAAAAATTTTAAATAAAAAAATATTGGGAATGATTTTCTTCAAATGAACTAGTCACTAATTGAATTGAGTTAGATGATAATAACATTCAAGAAGAAAATCTAGAAGAAGTTGGTGAAATGTGACATAGTCCCAATAATCAAGAACTCCCAAGTAATTCAAATAGTTGTATCCCTAAAAATATATATGACACAAGTCAATGGAATTATATAGATACAAAATTGAGAGATCTATTAATAGAAAAGGGACCAATTAGAATACTAGATATAAATTTTTCAAAGGATAAGCACTTAAGACATTTTTCTACAATACGCTATAAACAAAAATTGGCAAATGGAGAAAAACATGAAAAGAAAATGGTTCTAAAGATTTGGATAAAGTTTTTGATTTTTATTGTTTATTATTTAGATAACTTCTGTTGTGTGTAACTGTGACGACCCGAATCGTTGTTAATGAGGAAAAGCAAAATTTCAAGAAATACTAGGCCACTATTCCGCCAGGATGCTAAGGCGGCGCTAGGACAGGGTAAGTTGACGCCAGAGCGGGATACGCGAGACACAATGTAAATAACGCGAAATTCTATTTCCTTCTTTTTTTTGAAAATACCTAATTTAGACGTAAATCACCCTAGAAACCCCCAAAAATTGTTTGGGTAAGATGGAGGGAGAGAAGTCTAGCGTAAGGAAGTTGATGAAGCGCGAATTTTTGGTCAAAGATCATTATCACGAGTTCCGGAAACAAGAAATTGAAAAACCAAAACTCTGTGTTGCTACCTGGCGCCCAGATAGGGTAGGTTTTATTAATTGAGTAGTTATAAATTTGTGCTAACTACGTAGTACAATGAACATCAATGATAGGATTTATGTGTAGGTTTTCGTACACCAATAAAATGATAATTAAATCATAGAATGAAACCTTAGATGATGAACTAGGGCTAAGTATAGTCGGGTTATTGATTAAGTGATATAAGTCGGTGTATACATATTATTAGGATGGTTGTGATTTCATGTGGTGTGATGCATGTTCACTCTTGCTTTGTTATAATGCATATATGTATGCAATTGTTGTGTGATAGATCACACTAATCGTATATGAAAATAATTGAATGAGGTATGTCATGAATCATGACTTGATTGTATGATATGAGGATATACTTATAATTGTGATTGTGGCTTATTGAATTGATCAGGTGTTGTGTTACGACATACTAACTTGGATCGATTTTCATATTTCGATATAAATATGGAATCGATTGTCACATTCCAAGATAAATATTGGATCAGATACCACGTTCTGGTATGCTAATAGTTTGGATTTAGGTTCCATGAGAGGACCAATGACTTGAAATAATTGTGTATCTTGAGATTTATGAAATTGACGTGGTTCGTAATGATAAATGATATTGTAATTCCCCAGAGTTGTCATACGGTTATAAGGACTTATATTTGATCGTTCTTTTATGTTGAATGAACTTGTTGTGTATCTAATTGTTGAATGAAGCGGGAAGACCAAAGGTTCAAGGGTCGTAATAATTGAGAGCAAGGGTTGTCCTTGTGTTGCAAGGGAGAAAAGTGAGGCAGTGTACGTGATGTAATTACTTAGGTAGATTTCGCCTAGAGGAAGAAATTTGTGGCTAGTAGTTATAATGTGTCGTGTGGCAAGGGTAGGGTAACATAGAAGAGAAAGTAGGGATATGTTGGGGTGATTAGTCGAAATGCTTGTAGTTGTATTTATGGACTCTCTGATGCGTCAAAATGGTCAGGCTATGACTAAGAACCTAGAAAGTAGGTTGACGAAGAAGGTAGTTTGTAGTAAGAGTACTAGTATAATTTTGAGATATTTAAGAAGAGGGGAAATGTGGAGAAGCGAGAGGTTATTGCATACTCTTGTTAGTTGATTTTCTTATGTTATGTGGTGGGCGTCAGGTTGAACGATAATGCCTACCAGTACGTGTAGTTTGACATAGTCTGGGTGCAGTTTGTTGATGTTTCATTAGGCGAAGACAAAGAAATTATCATGCAACTTCTATTTTTTCTTCCGCATGGTGAGAGTTGTGCTTTTATTTAATTGTTAAATTTTTACTCTTAGTAGCTCTTGTACTTGTTTAGACTAGATCTTTGGGGGTGTTAATTATTATACAAGTCTTAACCTGAATGTGTTAAGAAGGTTTTCATTTATAAGAACTCTATGATTTTATTTATCTCAGTTTTTTTATTGATTTTCTACATGTTTTAATTATTGAGATATGACGGTTCTCCTAATTAGACGTTAGAGTGGTGCTCGTACGGTCCAATGGATTGGATCGTGATAATAAAAATAAACTAGCTAGTGAAGGTAGTAATGGTTGAAAAAATCTTAGGCTAAGCTTAAAGTTCATTATGTAACAAACGAGCATATTATTAATATGAGCTCATGGATTGATTTATAAATAAAACATAACTATTGATAAAGATGTGCATGAACAAATTAATAGAGATAGAGTACACTGAAAAAATGAATTGTCAAGAATTATTGTTGTGATCAAAACTCTTGAGAAAAAATAATTTGACATTCAGGGAACAAAGAAAAGATCTATCAAGAAAGTAATGATAATTTTTTAAGTCTAATTGAAATGATTGTTGAATTTGATTCAGTTATGCAAGAACATAATCAGCGAATTAAGCACGATGAAATTCATAATTATTAACTTGGATATAATATACAAAATGAATTGATAAACTTACTGGCAAGTGAGTCAAGAATAATATTACTAAAGATATTAAAGAAAGCAAATATTTCTAAATCATATTTGGTTGCACTCGGATGCAAGCCATCAAGAACAAATGACTTTTATATTATAAAGTGTGGATATTTCAACTACTTCAATAAAAAACAATGAATATTTATTAGAATTTTTAAAAGTGGATGATACAAATGAAAAAGGTCTTTTTGAAGTTATTATTGATGAGATAAAAAAAATATTGGAGTTGATATTGATAGTTTAGGAGGACAGGGATATGATGATGAATCAAATATGAGGGGAAAACATTAAGGAGTACAAAAAATACTTCTCTATGTAAATCCTAGATCATTTTATATACCTTGTGATTGTCATAATTTGAAATGATACTTTGTATTATGATATATTGTACGAAAGTTGCATCATTTTCTGGAGTGATACAACATATATATACGTTATTTGCTTCTTCTATCAAGCGGTGGACAATTTTAGAAGATTTTGTACCCAACCTAACTCTTATATCATTGTCACAAACTCATTGAGAAAGTCGTATTGAAAATATTAAAGCATTAAGATTTCAAACTCCACAAATAAGAAATGCTTTATTGAAACTAGAAGAAGTTAGTGAGGATCCAAAAACTAAAAGTGAAGCTACTTGTTTTAGTAACATATGAGCTTGAAAATTTTAAATTTTTTATTGGATATGACTATTTGGTAGACATATTATTTGCGGTTAATTCAATTTGTAAAAGTTTACAATCTAAGGATATGCATATTGATGTTGTCATATATTAGTTAAGAGGCCTAATTTCTTTTTTCAAAAAATATCGAGAAGAAGGATTTGTGAGGGCTTTGATTTCTACTAAGAAAATTGCATATGAGATGGATATAGAATCTGAATTTCGTAAGAAACCCATAACATTTAGAAACAAATGATTTGATGAAAATATTGATAATGAAATTACAAAGTCTCTTGAAGAATCTTTTAGAGTTAATTACTTTATATATATATATATAT
>NC_028645.1:57898258-57899773 GCF_001406875.1 Solanum pennellii | reverse complement strand
TATATATATATAGTATATTAAATTATTTTTTCACTTCAAAATAGATTTGAACATTTTGAAGCATATGAAAATATTTTTGGGTTCTTATTTAATGGTAAAAGAATTGAGATCACTATATGATGAGAATTTAAAAAACATTGTCTTATCCTTGAATTTTTTTAGCACATAATAGTTAATTGGATATTGATGGTTTAGATTTATTTTTTGAATTGAAAGTGTTAAGGGAAATAATACAAGTAGTGTTGAAAACTTAAGAACAAAAGAAGATAGAAAGATGAGAGAAGAAGCATATAAGACAATAGAGGAACAATATAAGCTATCTTTCTTTCTTTCAAGTGTATTCAACATTATTCTCAACACCACTATTCATAGGATTACATTGAGGTTTACCAAAGGGTGTCATAAACATTACATTAAACCTTGAGAATTACTACCCATTAAGTAGGAATTAAACCTAATAGTTACGGTCATCCATTTGACCACATTATCAACAACATTAATACTCATAAAGAAGCGAATTAACCGAGGATTTATGGTCATCCAATTAACCACCAAATGACTTACAACACTCCCCCTTAGCTGACCATTGATAGATAATATGCCTCGTTAAAATTTTAGTGAAGGACAAAAGAGTACGTATATCTTGTAATACATTTTATTTGATGCCTCGTTAAAAACCTTGTCAGGAAAACCCATTGGGATAAAACCTAAGCCAAGAAAAAAAGAGTGCAGCGCCAGTTTACTCTCCCTGTTGCAAACATCATTTAATTTCTTGGAGACAACGCATTCCAATCTTGGATACCAACTTTTCAAATGTTGAGGTTGGTAATGTTTTAGTGAACAGATCCACCAACTTATCAACTGAGCGAATTTGTTGAATAATTTTTCTCAAGATCATGAGTGAAAAAGAATTTTGGTGAAATTGTTTTGTTCTGTCTCTTTAATGTATCCTCCCTTGAGCTTAGCTATACATGCAACATTGTCTTCGTACAATGTAGTTGAAATATCTTTGTTCATAGGAAAACCACACATTTCTTGAATATGTTGAGTCATTGATCTCAACGAAACACACTCCCGACTTGCTTCATGGATGAGTATTATTTCTGCATGATTTAAAGAATTAGAAACTAATGTTTGCTTCATTGAACGACAAGATATAGGTGTGCCTCTGTATATAAATAAACATCTTGTTTGACATCGAGCTTTATGTGGATCAGATAAATATCCAACATTTGCATAACTAGGAGTGACAAACGAGTGAGTCGAGTCAAATATGAGGCGATAAAAAACGAGTTAAATAAAAATAGGCAAGTTACTCTACTCGACTCACATTTTAAATGGGTAAAAACGAGTACCCAATAAATAATATGGGTAACCATATTTATCCATTATACTAGAAATCTTGTTAAAAACTTTAAAAACAAAAAAAAAAATCACTTCACTCCACCCCCTACCCTACCAGCCCCCCCTCCCAATAAAAAATGAAAAAAAATAAAAATTCACCCAACCCCCCCA
>NC_028645.1:57844542-57897349 GCF_001406875.1 Solanum pennellii | reverse complement strand
AAAGTTTGCTTGATTAATCACCACAAATCACCAACAATCAATGATAATCAAAAGTCTAACACTAATACAAAGAGTCTAATAATATGATGTCTAACAATCCAAGAGTCTAACCAATACTACCGAGTCTCTCAATCTAAGAGTCTAACCTATAATACCGAGTCTAACCTAATAATACCCAGTCTAACCTCCAAAACGAGGTTTTTCGAACTATCTATAAAAAATAAAAAAAACCTAATTAAACAAGGACTCTGTTTGCTGGAAATCTGCCAAAACGCGGCTGGGTCGACGGACCTCACGACGGATCGTCATGGTCACGACGGACCGTCATGGACTCCGTCGTCCATAATTGTGCAATTTCTTCTGCTGCTCTCTTCACCACCCTCGACGGCAAGTATGACGGACCGTCATAGGCACAACGGTCCGTCGAGGGTCTTCGTTTCAAAACACTTCAACTCTTGGAATCTGGGTACTGGGATTACTTCTCTGAACTTCATGACGAACCTGCAGGACGGACCGTCATAGACACGACGGACCTTCACAAGCTTCGTAACCCCACACTTGGTCAGACTTCCCCATCTTCCTTCAGCAGCTTCACTACGCTGCCACCTACGGACCGTCACAAGCACGACGGACCGTCATAAGCTCCATAGGTGGTCTCTTCTGCATTTCTTCGCTCAAAATCTCCGCATTCAGCTTTGGACAGATTTCCTGCAAAACAAAGAGAAACTTATACAAAAATTAGCACAAAAAAGGCTTTTGGACACACTAAACTTAAGGAAAAAGTATTAATTATACCGTGAAACCACGATATATCAGCTACCACCCCCTATCCCAAATTAAATGTAAAAAATTTTTATTTTTTAAAAATAAAGACTTTCTTACTGCCCACTCTTTATCACTATTTTATGTTTGCTTTTACCAATTTTATCTATTTAACTACCCACTTTTAAATGGGTAATATGGATATTACTCATTTTTTAACCCTTTTTAAATGAGTTGGATGCCCAATTCATTTTAAATGGGTAGTATGAATGGATACCCATAGTATTTACCGATTTTGTCACCCTATGCATACCCAGTCATTTCTGACTTGGATTTATTAGAATAGAATTATCTCATATCAATGGTTCCGTGAAGATATCTGAATTTATATTTGACTCCATTCCAATGTCTTTTTGTTGGGGACGAGCTAAATCAGGCCATTAGACTTACTGCAAAACAAATATCTGGTCAAGTATTATTAGCAAGATATATTAGCCCCCCAATAACACTTAGATATGAAGTTTCAACACCAAGAACCTCTTCATCATTTTCTTGAGGTCGAAATAGATCTTTATGTATGTCAAGCGATCTCACAACCATCGAGGTGCTCAATGGATGTGATTTATCCATGTAAAGTCTCTTTAAAACCTTTTCTGTGTATGTTGATTGATGGACAAATATTTCATTTTTCAAATGCTCAAGCTGTAGGCCAAGACAAAATTTTATCTTACTAAGATCTTTCATTCAAATTCTTTCGTTAAATAGTCAATGTCTTTTGAAAGCTACTTAGGTGTGTTAATGATATTTAAATCCTCAACATACACAATTATTATAACAAAATTAGATCCAGACCTTTTTATAAAGATACAAGACAAATAGGATCATTTTGTTCCCCTACTTTAGCAAAAATGGGCTAAGACAATTGTACCACATCCGTCCTGATTGTTTTAATCCATATAAGGATTTCTGAAGCCTTATCGAACAATTTTCTTGCAAATTTTTTTATGTTTCAGGCACATTAAATGCTTCAGGAACTTTCATGAAAATATCGTAGTACAATGAACCATATAAATAGGCTGTGACAACATCCATTAGATGCATTTCAAGATTTTCATGAATTGACAGATTTGTTAGATACCTAAAGATAATTGCATCCACCACAGGAGAATATGTCTCCAGATAATCAATATAAGGCCTTTGTGAAAAACTTTGTGCCACAAGTCGTACTTTATATCTTACGACTTCACCTTTTTACTTTTGTTTTCACATAAAAATTCATTTGTACCCCACTGGCTTGACACCTTCAGGTGTTCGGCTATTGGTCCAATAACTTCACGTTTTTCAGGTGAAGTAATTTCCGCTTGAATTGCATCCTTCCATTTTGACCAATCATTTCTCTGTCTGCATTCATTGACAAATTTTGGTTCAAAATCATCACCTTGTTGCATTATTTTAACAGCAACATTATATGAAAAAATATCGTCCACCACAATATTATTTCGATTCTACCTTTTTCTCGTCGATACATAACTTATTGAGATTTCTTCATTCTCATTATTTTCAGCTACTTGGACCTTCTCTATGGTCTTATCATTTGTTATATCTCGGGGCTCTTCTTGAGAAATTTCCTCCATGATATGATCTTCATGATCATATGTTCTTTTTTATCCTTTGAATCAATTGGCCAACCACGTTTTAAACGTGGTTTAGACTCATTTAAATTTAACAATTTGTCCTACCGGGACATCAACTCAAACTAGAGAATTTGCAGCTGGAATTTATAAGATTTAGTAACCCTTTGAAGGTTAGTAAATGCAACTGGCAGTTAATTTACAACATTTTGCAAATAAATAATCTTTTTGACCTCTTGCTCACATTATTTTGTTCGAGGATCTAAATGAGATAGGGATAATGAATTCCAATCTATCTGATTTTCGAATTGCTTATGTTCTCCCTCTAATGTTGGGTATAATGATTCATCAAAATAACAATCAATAAATATTGTCACAAATATATCTCCTGTCATAGATTTCAAATATTTTATAATAGAAGGAGATTAATACTCAACATACACCCCAACCTTCTTTGGAAACCCATTTTTGTGCGTAGAGGTGGGGCAATCAAAACGTATATTGCGCACCCAAAAAATCTAAGATGGAAAATATTAGCTCATGACCAAAAACCAACTGTAATGGAGAGAATTCATGATAACTAGTTGGTCTTACGCGCACTAATGCTGTTGCATGCAAAATAGCATGCCCCATATTGAAACATGCAACTTTGTCCTCATTAACAATGATCTAACTATCAATTGGAGACGCTTAACCAAAGATTCTTCTAGACCATTTTGAGTGCGAACATGAGCAACTGGATGTTCAATTCTTATCCAGTGGATAAACAATAATCATTAAAGGCCTGCTATGTAAACTCACCAGCATTATTGAGTCAAATTATCTTTATTGCATAATTTGAAAATTGTGATCTTAATCTTATTATTTGAGCCAACAACATCGCGAAATCCATATTGAGAGTTGATAATAAGCATACATGTGACCATCTTGCAGATGCATCTATCAAGACCATATAATATTTAAATGACCCACATGGAGGATGAATTAACCCATATATGTCACCCTATATACATTCTAGAAATGTAGGGGATTCAATCTTAACCTTAGTTGCTGATGGTTTAACAACAACTTACCTTGAGAACAAGCAGCTTAAGAGAATTTTTTTGATTGAAGAATTTTTTGATTCTTCAAAGTATATTCATGTGAATTCTCAATAGTTTTGAGCATCATATTATAACCGGGATGACCCAACTAGTCATGCCAAATAATAAAATCATTTGGATTAGTAAATCCTTTGTTTACTATGGCATGTGATTAATCATACTAATACTTGTATTGTACAATCCAAAAGAAAATGCGGCTAATTTTTTATGCACATATTTTTACCTAATTTTACTGTAGTAATATAAAGGTCTCAACCTTTTCTTCATTGGCCGTCTCAGCATGATAGCCATTTTGACGAATTACCTTGAAACTTAATAAGTTTCTTTGAGGATTACTACAGTACAATAGATTTTTAATATTTAATATTATTTCCCAGGTAGTAGTAAGACCGCTCTTTCAGTGTCCTCAATTAATTTTACACTACCAGATATTGTAATAACATAAGCCTTTTTCATAATCAAATTAGAGAAGTATTCCCTTTCTCTTAAAATAGTGTGAGTTGTAGCACTATCAAGAAGACAACATCGCCATTACTCATCTTGAACCAATTGAAGATTGAATTTTTTTTTTCATCTTCATAAAATAAAAGTATATCATAAGAAATACGAAAAATTAACAACTTTGCAAGAAAATAAAGTTACTTATTTTTTTGAATATAAAACAACACAAGGAAAAACATAACAATTAAAAACACATATATAAAACAACATAATTATTTTCCCCAATCAAATGATTAAACATTAGTTTTGATCTCCAAAGAAGTCTTCAACTTCCAAATGAGTAATATCATCAAGGTATCAAAATTATCATCTTTTAAAGTCAAATTTGCTTCAATATTGTCATCATGTTTTTGTGTAGGCCGTGCCTCGGCATTGTTTTTACAAGTCAAGTGTGACTCCGCCCGATCATTAGAAGAAGATGCACCATTTTATTTCTTTTTGTTTTTAAGGAATATTGATAAAGCCTAACAAAATGCTCAGCTGCTCGACATTCATTCTTCCAATGCCCTTTCATGCCACAACAATGACAATTGCCTCTTGAAGGATTACTTTGAGAACTCATATTGTTCTCCCTTTTGTGGAGACCAGCACCACTACGATTATTATATCGTCCTCTGCCATTTCCATGTCAACGCACATTATTTTGACCCTAGTTTTTATTTTGTCTTCTTTCAGACTATTCATGTGCTTCAACCTCATTTACTTCCAGTAGCGAAGCAGTTCTCGTAGGACGTGTCTCATGGTTTTTCAATCAAAGAGTATTACGCTGCTCAGCCACAAGAAGACATGAGATCAACTCAGAATGCATTTTAAATCCTCTTTCACGGTATTGCTGCTATAATACCAAATTTGAGGCATGAGAAGTTGTGAGAGTTTTTTCCAACATGTACGCGTCTTTTATATCTTCCCCACATAATTTTAATGGGGAAGTAATTTTGTATACAATAGTATTATATTCACATATAGTTTTAAAATTCTGTTACCGTAAGTGAATTCATTCATAACGAGACCTTGGCAATATTATTGCCCTAAGGTGGTCATACCTTTTCATCAAACCAGTCCACAATTCAAGTGAATCTTTCACCGTAAGGTATTCAATCTTCAGTCCTTCATCCAGATGACGATGAAGGAAAATCATTGTCTTTGTTTTGTCTTGACTCAATGTTGTATTACCATTTGTAATAGTGACATTTAGAGCTTCAGCGTCAAGGTGAATTTCAGCATCGAGTACCCATGACAAGTAATTATTTAAGAAATGTCAAGTGCCACGAACTCAAGCATTGATAAATTTGATATGATAAAACTATCATAGAAAATAATTAAATTAGAGTAAATTAGACAATAAGTAAATAATTAACTAGCAAAACTTTTTTCATTAAAGTAAAATTAGCATACAATCTTAATTGATATTATGCTGCACAATTAACAAAAATAACTTTTAGTATAATTGTTAGATAAAGTCTTTTCATTAAAAATTAATCAATAATATAGATAATTCACTTTTTCCATTGAGATCAGAAAACACTAGAATTTGTAGTCCATTCAATTTTCTTTCATAAATCAATGACCTTCATTTTCTTTTCGCAAAATTGATGAGCAGTTAAATTTTTTTCATTCATTTATAAATAAAATACAAAGTAGAAAAAGTATAACCACAATTTAATAATTTTAACATTAGATTATAAATGGATACCTGACAAGAAATGTTATTAAACCTTGAGACTTCGTGCTGATAACGTGTAGTAAACTTAAAAACAAAAGAACAATAGAAAGATAAGAGAAGAAGAATACAAGACAATAGAGGAACAATATAAGCTATCTTTCTTTCTTTCAAGTGTATTCATTATTATTGTCAATACCACTATTTATAGGATTACATTGAGGAATACCAAAGGGCGTTATAAACATTACATTAAACCTTGAAAATTACTACCCATTAAGGAGAAAATAAAATAGAATTTATGGTCATCCATTCGACCATATTATAAACAACATTACTACCAATAAAGGATGCAATTAACCTAAGAGTTATGATCATCCATTTGACCACATTATCAACAACATTACTACTCATAAAGAAGGGAATTAACCAAAGAGTTATGGTCATCTAATTAACCACCAAAATTATTTACAACAAGTCGAACATAATGATCTAATTGAAATAATCAGTCAAACAAAAAGACTTGATTCTTTTCCTAATGCATATATTGCTCATATATGTCATTTTCGTGAAATGACTTCATCTCGTCTATCATGGATTCTACCCACATATCTCTATGAGTATCTAGCATGGCTGGGCCTTTTCTTTTATGATTTTGATAAAGTCTTGCTTTCCACCAAATTTATAGAGTCACCAAGAATCGATCCTTGTGTCACATATAAATTTGAATGCTTTCTTCCTCGTGCTACAATTAATGAGCCTTTGATGAGATTCCATTGGCCATTGAACAATCATCATCTAGTTGTCCTATAGAGATCAAATTAAGGGTATGTCTGGAACATTCTTGACATTCTGAAGGACTAACGTTGTACCAGTATTGGTTTTCAAACATACAGTGCCAACACCAAACACCCTAACCTCACCAAAATTACCCATTTTTAATGCCTCAGAGTTAACAAAAGTATAAGATGAAAATAATTTTTTTCTTGGTGTGACATGTGATGTAGCTCCAGAACTTACTATCTAAATTGTATCTTGAGATAAAAAATTGATGACGTCTTTATCACAAGCGAAAAAAAGATCATCTCGGACAACCACAACAACTTCCATCATTTCCTTCCTTCTTCCCTTCTTTAATATCTTGCTTCAATCGTTTGAAAAATCTTCTAATATGTCCTTTCTTTCCACAATGATGATATATAATATTTGGATTCCTGAATCTTGACTTGCTTCTGCTGTTACTACACTCCTCGAATCTCTTGTCTTATCTCTCCTTCGATCTTCTGTATATAGAACATCCGAAAGTGAAAATGTGCCTTGATATTTTCTTCTAACTTCTTCATTCAACACACCACTTTTTACATATTTCATAGCCACATTTCCACCAGTGGCAGAATTTGTTAAAGAAACACGAAGAGTTTTCCAAGAATCCGTAGAGTATTAAGAAGCCAAAATCCTTATATTTTATCATCAAATTTAACACTCATTCCTGATAGCCGATCAAGAATACCCTGAAAATCATTTATGTGATAAAATATAGGACTGACCTCCTTGTATTTAAAGATCATCAATTGTTATAGCAAGAACAACTTGTTATTGCGAGTTTTTGAAGCGTAAATTGTCTTCAACTTTTTCCAATATTATAGCATACTCATTCACAATATTTGTTCTATATATCCACATATATGTTGGTGCTCGAAGTCCCAATTTCCATCGGTCATAGTCTTAGGTTTATGAGCAACAAAAACGAGAAGATGCATCTTTCTCACGAACAATAATCTTTCATCTTGCTTTTTCATATGTTGTAGTTTCTTCCGTTTAGACATAACATCTTGCTCATATTCCCCTCCATATAGAGAACCTAGTTGTGATACCAATTGTTGTGATGAAAAGATGAAAACGAAAATCTAACAATAAAAAATACCAAGTTAATGTGAAAAAACCCTTCAAACCAAAGGTAACCACCATGGGATCGACAAGATCCGATTGTAAGGGTTTAAAATATTCTTCTAATGGCTACACAAAAAGTGCCAAAAGAGAAAAAACAATAGCTACACTAAAAAAAGATAAATAGAAAGAAACACCACCTAAACCCAGCTGCTGTTAGGGACCTAAATCAGGATCTTTCTGACCTTTGAATCTGATCTCCATCGTTCAAATCAACCACCAACATGTCAGAAACACTCAGTCCATATTTCATCCCGATCCAACGATTAGTTAATCGGGAAACACGATATGAAGATTGATGGTTGGAGAAAAAAACCGCATCAAAAGAACCATTTTTCTTCTACCTTCTCTCTTGTTGAAAGCTCTCTTAGAAAACCTCTCTTATGTCCTAATGTCTTTCAAAGAAAATACTAATAAGCAATTTATGATTCTCTCAAAATCATCCTCTATTCATAGAGTTGTGCTTTTCCTTACTAAGACAAAACTAACTACAAATAGAATTACAATTTCAATTCTTTTTCTAAGAGAATTGGAAACCAAATAAATAGAATAATTCCAATAATTTTTCTAGTATGATTAGGCCATGACACTTTTGCTAGAACATGGGCAATAACCCAACATTAGTATCCTTAAATAAATTATCTTAATAAATAATGCTCTATCACTCTTATATCTTGTAAAAAGTTAAAATTAAGTATGAGCCCATATAAAATCACATATATCCACAATCCGCCCCACCCTGCATTAGTTTTAACAAAATCCACTTCAACCCCCTCGTATAACCTTGAACCCACCTCGCATAGCCTTAAAACCCACCCATCCTGCATCCACTCCGCCCTATTGTCATCCCTATCCATGTTTGACCTACTTTTAAAAATTAAATAACCTAACACATTTAAAATGGGTAGAATCGAATGAATAACCATATATGTTACTTATTGCACCCCAATATCGACATAGTGTCCGTTAGGCCAATAACCCATTGTGGTATGTTATATCACATGAAAACAGAGTAATATACAAGAAGTGCAGATGTTGAGTCATATAACATTTTCATCTCATTTTATTTGACACCCTTTGACTTGACACAAACACAATATTTAATATTTTTTAATACTTGTGGTCTAAAAAATCGTTATATATTTCCGTCATTTTAATTAGGGCAAAAGTAGAATTTTAATGGTACGTTATTTCTAATCATAGTAAAAGTGACATCTTTTTGAGACGGCTAAAAAAGAAAGGATATGAGATAAAATGGATGCAGAGAGTACATTATCAATTAAATCTCAACATGTATTTCACGACAACAATTTAGAAGAGTAATCCATAATCTACCTCAAAGAGCAAGCAAGCTCACCATGAACCCTTATACAATCATTTTTTATTTACCAATAACCTCGAAAAGCTTACAATATGTCCATATATGAGTCTATTGATATTCATATTACTCTATAAATGTTTGGGTAATAAATCAAGTCAAAAAGTCAATGTAGATTAAATGATCAAATAAGCAATAGATAAGTGGAAAAATACAAAGTAGGGAGTAAGATTTTTACCTATGTGACAAAATCTAAAAGCAGCTTCAGGAATCACCTCAATCTAACCTCAAAATCTCAACAAATCAAATTAAGAAATCGAATAAATTGGAGAATTTTATCATGCCTAGACAAAATTAATCTTCGAAAATGATACAACATGTCGTGAATGGAGCTTACCAACCTCGAATGCCTCACGAGCGGTGAGGTACAATCACAAAGGCAATGAAGGGACCCAAACTCGTCTTATCCTACTTTCTCTTCATTAATGTTTTATACTAGTATCGAATGTGAAGACGCACAAACTACTCTTCTTTGCGATCATGGCGGTTTTCGTGTAAATGTAAAGCAGTGCAACTATACCAAATGTCAACAATCACGAACAACACCACCAAATCATTTTGACCATCATGAACACTAATTGATAATGCAAATGAATCATAAATTATCCTCCTAAACTAATGGAACTATCAAAAATAAAATATGATTTTAGTATCACCGATCCTTGACTTCGATCAAAATTTTCAAGTTTTAAACTTTTATAATTGAAAAACTTTCTCGAAATGCATTTAAGACCTCATGATTCATTATAGCTCCCAAAAGTCATGAAGAGCTACCTTAAAAAAATTAAAAATTAAAAATCAGCCAAAATCCTTCCTTCTAGCTTATTCCTTTTTTTATTTTTATATTTAATTTTGTTTTTCTTAAATTTATTTTGAGAGTTTCCTTTGTTGAATTAAATATTTTATTGTATTACTAGCACACAAATCAGAAACATCTTCCTATATGCTAACAGTAATCCTAGCAGTCATCATCCACTGATCTTTTGAAGATGCAAAAAGAGTGAGTTCTGACACAATAAACATATATATAATGCAGGTTCAGAGTAAAGTTACAGAAAAAAAATCTAATGAAAAACTTCTTTTAAACTAGATTTAAATATTACCTGTTATTTTTTATTGAGAATTCTTCATTTTCTTTCGTGTGATTTTTTTGCTGCAAATTCTAAACTTGTGAGGGCTTATACTCAACTGTTTCTTTTATTTCATAACTTGATCATTGAATTTCTTCTTGAATAATATATTTTTATTCTCTAAAAGTAAACTTAAGAAGAAGAATTGAGATTTTTGTGTTTGTGTGATGGCTATGTATGCTGAAGGAATATTGATTGTATTGAAGTGTTTTTTTAATAAGGGAATACATGGGAGATATATATAGGAGATATAGGAAGGAGTACTAATCCTAATAGGACTAGGATTAAGGAGTACTAATCCTAATAGGACTAGGATTAGTGCACAGTAAATACTAATATTATTTAATACTATTATTTAATACTATCTGTTATTATCCCCCCTCAAGCTGAGCTGAGCGGAAGCGAACGGAAGTTTGGAACTGAGGTAATCGTGCTGTCGGCTCGGGAGAGGCTTGGTGACAATATCAGCCGGTTGTTCTTCAGTGGGTACATACTGCACAGTCATGGTGCCGGCCTGAACTTCATCGCGAACAAAGAGACAATCGGTATCAACATGCTTCATTCTGGTGTGTAGGACGGAATTCTTGGCCACACAGATGGTTGATTTGTTGTCACAATAGAGAGCAGGAACAGTGTGAGTGGCGCGGAGTTCGCGAAGAATATATGTGACCCACATGGTCTCAGCAGCAAGAAGAGCAAGGGCGCGGTATTCAGCTTCAGTCGAGGACCGAGAGACCTTGGGTTGTTTTTTTGTACACCAGGAGATCAGGTTCGGCCCCAAAAAAACGAGAAACCCCGATGTAGATTTTCTGTCATTTTTATCATTCGCCCAATCTGAATCTGAGAAACCCCGAAGCTCCAAGTCCCCGGGTCGAATGAGTAAACCACGACCAAGAGTGCCAAAAATGTACCTGAGAATGCGTTTTAGACAATGGTAATCATGTTCACTTGGTTGATGCATGCGCTGAGCAACTCGGTTGACAGCAAACTGGATGTCAGGACGGGTAATGGCCAGATACTGTAGAGCCCCAATGAGGCTGCGGAAGTGGGTGATATCGGCAAAGGGGGTGTCGGCTCCATTCGTAGACGAAGAGACTGCCATCGGTGTTGGTTGACTGGTGCATTTTTCCAGTCCAGCTTTCTGCAACAGATCTCGAGCATATTTTGACTGATGAAGAAACAAGCCGCTGCCTGTCCGAGAAACCTCCATTCCCAGAAAATAATGTAACGGGCCAAGGTCCTTCATTTTGAAGGTAGTATGCATAGCTCGAGTGACATCCTGAATGAGAGCTGCAGTAGAGCCTGTAATAATGATATCATCTACATAGACAAGAAGAATGACTGTACCGTGTGCTGAATGTCGAGTAAACAGACTCGTGTCGTGTACGCAACACGTGAAGCCGAGTCCCTGGAGGAACGTTTTCAGACGTGTGTACCAAGCACGGGGGGCTTGCTTGAGCCCATACAGAGACTTCTGGAGTTTGCAAACATGTTGAGGGAAGCGGGGATCAACATAGCCCGGTGGTTGCGTCATGTAGATAGTTTCATCAAGCATGCCATGAAGAAAAGCATTGGAAACATCCAACTGATTGATGAGCCAATTGTTGCGCACGGCGAGTGACAGTACCAGGCGAATGGTTTCCTGCCGAATAACAGGACTGAATGTCTCGGAGTAATCAAGCCCATACTCCTGATTGTAGCCTTTAGCAACCAAACGAGCCTTGTACCTGGAAATACTGCCATCCGCATTGTGTTTAATTTTGTACACCCATTTACAGCCCACTGGGTGCCGCCCATGGGGCTTAGGTACAAGAACCCAAGTTTTCTGATCAGTCAAAGCCTTAAACTCGTCATCCATAGCATGACGCCAATAAGCATTTTTTGAGGCAACAGAGTAGGTTGTTGGTTCACTATCGGGAAGGGGTGTATTTGGTAGTATGGTAGCCTGAAAGGTTTTGGGTTTAAAGATACCGGCTTTGCCACGGGTTAACATGGGATGAGTATTGGGGGGTGGCACGGGCGGTGGTGATTCGGGGGTGGCCGGGAAGGACCCAAAACGGATCGGGCTGGAGATGTTGTGGGTATGGGGTGGTTCGGGTTGGTTGTGAGTGTGGGTGGTGGTTGCGGGTGTATTGTGGGTGACGGTCGAAGGGGTGATGAGGGGTGGTTGGGTAGTGGGTGGAGGTGTGGGGGAAGGTGGTGAGGGACCCTGTGAGTATGTTGGAAAAAGGGGAAGGACGCCAATGAATGATGTATTTGTGGAGGAGGAAATAGACTCGTAGGGAAACTCATTTTCGACAAATTTGACATGACGAGATATGTAGACTTTATGAGTTTGTGGGTCAAGACAGCGATAACCCTTGGAGGTAGGATGATAGCCCAAAAAAATACAAGGACGGGATCGGGGTTGTAATTTGTGAGTAATATGAGGGCGTAGCCAAGGGTAGGCAAGACACCCAAAGACGCGGAGGTTGGTATAATTGGGAAGTTCTTGGTAAAGGAGTTGATAGGGTGATTTGTTGGAGAGAGTGTGACTGGGCATTCTGTTAATGAGGTAGTTTGCGGTGGCTAGAGCTTCTACCCAAAAGGAGACAGGGAGATGAGATTGATGTAGAAGAGTAACCACCGTTTCAATGAGATGGCGATGCTTACGCTCAGCCACCCCATTCTGTTCGGGAGTGTATGGACAGGAGGTTTGATGTATAATTCCCAGGGATTGCAGAAACTGGCCAAAGATGTTATTGACATATTCCTTTCCATTGTCACTTCGAAAAAGTTTAACATGAGAATTGAATTGTGTTTTGACCATTTTTTCAAAAGTGACAAAGGTGGTGTATGCCTGTGATTTGTGTTTTAGTGGGTACAACCAAGTGTATTTTGTAAAATCATCCACAAAACAAATATAATAGCGAAAACCAGCAAATGAAGGAACAGCAGTAGGACCCCATAGGTCAGAATGAATAAGTTGAAAAGGTGCAGTTGTACGCTTCTCAGATAAAGTAAAAGGTAATTTATGAGATTTAGCAATTGAACAGGAGTCACAATTGTTTACATGAATGGAAGAAAAACCTAATTGAGACATTAAAGAATTTATTATTTGAGTAGACGGGTGACCCAGACGACTGTGCCACAACAGACTGTGGCCATCAGCCGAAAGAGCCACCGGAGCCACAGGAACGCTTTCTGAAACTGGGTGGGCAGACGAACTTGTGCCAGGAAGAACGTACAGACCATGCTCACAGGGGCCCTGAAAAATCACCCTCTTGGTAGTATTGTCTAGGATCTGAAAATCATTAGAGGTGAACAAGAGTGAGCAATTATAGTCTTTTGTGAATTGGTGAACTGAAAGGAGATTGGATTTAATAGAAGGGACGTGGGTAAGGTTACCTAGGTGAAAGATAGCGGTGGGGGTTTTAATGGTACCCGTGCCAGTGTGAGAAATATTAAGGGACTCACCGTTGCCAACAGTAATACCATTGGAGCCATGATATGGATTTGGAGCGTTAAGCTTGGATAGATCAGAAGTAACGTGCATGTTGGCCCCAGTATCCAACAGCCATTCAGAGGAAGGGCCGGCTTGAGATGCATAATTGGCACGGTTATCACTATTTCGGCTCTCCTCATACCGAAACCAGCAACGAACAGCGGTGTGTCCTGTTTTCTGACAGATTTGACAAGTTGGACGATCCCGCTCGTAAGTGCCCTGCCCGCCGCTGGAAGATGACTGCCCGCCGCTGCCGAAGGAGTGCAGGCTGTTGTTGCTGCCGTGCTGCTGACCGTCGTACGGCGGACGACTGCCCTGCCGACCGCCGCGCCCGCGGCCTCCGCTGTTTCTGCCGTAGCCGCCGCGGCTCCCCTGCCGGCCGCCACCACGCCCCCCGCGATAGTTCTGGCTTGCGGTGAGGGCGGTGGCCGGCTCCATAACAGCGGCTTCTCGGAGAAGAAGTTTGCTCTCCAGATCCACGTTGATTTCTTCACTTTTTAGCCACGAGGAGAGAGTATCCAGGTCAACGGGCGTTGGACTGATGCGAACCGCCTGTTTAATGGAGGAGTAAGCTGATGGGAGCCCCCGAACGACGCACATGACGAGATCTTTTTCGGGAATGATTTCGTTCACGGTGTCGAGGGCTGTGATGATGGTGGAGACCTCGTCTAAATACTCCGCCATAGTTTTCGTGCCTTTGGTAATTGTGTGGAGACGATCACGCAATTGAAAAATATGAGAGTGGGAAATTGATGCATAGCGTGTTGCGAGGGCCGTCCACAGGGCTGAAGCAGTTGTGTAGGATCGGACGTGTTTCTGAACCGTGGGAGAGATGACCGCAATCAAACATGATCGGATCTGGCCATCCACGGCTTTCCAGGCGGCATGGGCCGGATTGGTTTTTTCTGATTTGTCCGTGGCGGTGATGACTGCCGGCGGCGGTTCTGTGCTTCCATCGACGTATTTGAGAAGGTAATTGGCCTCAAGGGCTGTAAGAACGGTGATTTTCCATGTAGGGTAATTTATGTCTGATAATTTTTCGGGAATCAGGGCATGAAGATGCCTGAGAAGGAGTTTAACGCCAGAAGGAAGTGAATCGAGAGGATCCACCTCGGTTGTCATGGCTGCCGCCGCCCAAGAGAAGAGAGGGAACGATCGGTGCCCTAAAGAGAGAAAAAAAAAACCTAGAGAAAAGAAGATCTAGGTTTTATGGCTCTTGATACCATGAAGGAATATTGATTGTATTGAAGTGTTTTTTTATAAGGGAATACATGGGAGATATATATAGGAGATATAGGAAGGAGTACTAATCCTAATAGGACTAGGATTAAGGAGTACTAATCCTAATAGGACTAGGATTAGTGCACAGTAAATACTAATATTATTTAATACTATTATTTAATACTATCTGTTATTATATGCATTGAATGATAATTAGTTTGACAAAGTATAAAATTGTGCTTTGAAAGTTCCAATTCAGTGTCTATCATATCCTACTATTGCATACAATTACTTTATAACATAGTACTTTCATCATATCGTTAAATTGTTCATAACAAACATAACTTTTAAGAATTCTTCCTAAATATAACTAACAAGATATAAATGTGTTCATTGCTAACTCATGTTTTTTTAATAATAATAAAAAAAGAAAACTATTGAAAAACCAAATATGGTACATTAAAAAATATATATATACACAACTACATATGTGGGGGCTGCAAATAAAGTAGGTTAATTTTTGCCATTAACAATAGAAAGCATCAAGTACTTCATTAGTTAGGCAATATGTATAAGATATTATTAGTGGAAAGCGAGAAGTGGGGCTATTTGATTGAACAAAGTCCATAACCATTAAGGTGAAACCAAGTAAAATAATCAAAAAATAAAACACACACACAATACAACTATAAGAATTGTCACATTATTTACTACTATCATACACAATCATTCTCGAAAGTAAATAGTTAGGAAGTACATGCATGATTTAAAAAAATGGGGATATTTTTTCTGCATGACTAATAGAGTCTCCGAAGTGTCATGATCCAATTAATGAATGTTTCCACTAAAACTTCATAAGCTATGCGTACTCCGTCCACTATTAATTGTCATACTTTTCATTTATAGAGTCAAACTATAAAAATTTTGACTAACATTTTAGAATTTTTCATCTTATTGATATGTAAATTTTTTTAATGTATAGTACTTTTATTATTATTTCTGAATATCTTATTTTTTTGTTTAATAAAATTAAATTAATGTAATCTAATTTAACTTTGAAAATAAGTTCAATCGACTTTCAAAAATTGCAACATGACAAATAAAAGTGGACCGAGGGAGTATCTCCTTAGATCTCAACATCTAAATTAGCCTATCCAAAATTAATATAGGCTCCTCCTCAAAAGCAAAATTTTGATCCTACTCCACCTGTCATGACCCAAACCCAAACCATCGTGATTGGAACCCATACTAACAATTCGGTGGGAGAACCACTACTACAATTCAAACTAAGCAACTAAAACAAAACTAAGACAATTAAGTTACAGAAACAAGTTTAATTAACTAAAAAAAATGTAGAATTAAGTACCTAAAACCTGAAAGTCATTGTACCAAAACTGTACTAACAAGTCTAAGAATAAGAGGTACAATCCCAAAACTAAACAACACCTTAAATAATTAGTCTGAGTCCAAAAAGAGTGGACTTAAACAAAAGAGGACTCAAGGCAGCCGATAGAACTAGCTAACTTTTTTGAATTCAAAATAGTCACTGATCTTCTAAATGAGGTCTGTCAATAGCCGCCAGAAGATGCCCTGTACTCAACAAAAATAAGAGCAAGTGCAGTATCAGTACACAACCACAGTGTACTGGTAGGATCACACGATAATCCAGTATGCAAAACAGATGTAAGTAACCACAACATTATAAAATAGGCATATACCAAACATAAACAAAATCATCATCGTTCAACATCAACGAACAATTTCACAAATCTCAACAATATACAGATGAATTATTTTAGAGCAATAAATAGTCTTTCGATATCAATCATCATCAAATAGAACGTGATCATCAGAAGTAGATACGCAACACAATTCAAATAGTCCTCTCACGGAACTCAATTCAATGGTCCTCTGATGGAACCTACACCCAAACTATTAGCTTTCAAGAACGTGGCAATCCAATCCCATTTTTATTCTAGAACGTGGCAACCAATCCCATAATTGTGATGGAACGTGGCAACCTGATCCAATATTTATGTCGCAACGTGGCAATCCAATCCAAGTTAGCTTTCCGGAACGTGGCAATCCGATCCCCATTCACATACCATAATCACAATCACAAGTACATTATTAAGATCATACAACAATAGGTGATTCATGATATAAAATTATTCAATTATCCTCATTTACAATTAGGGTGACCTGAAATATTCATATATACATGCATTATGACGAAGCAACTACAAATATCACACCAACATGATATCACAATCATCACCTACCTTGAATAGAAGCTTGAATCCCCTAAGGCACTTGAATCTTCCCTTTTCGGTTATTTTTGCTTGTTCTAGGTCTACATCAATTAATATTTGCAAGGATCAATAATCAAAGGTCTAATTATCCGGACTATAACAAACCCAAGATCCCAATACCCAATTTAGGGATTTTTCCACCATAATTCTCAAATCAAAACCCGTTCCCATCGATAATAACCAAAAAAAATAGGTTCTACAGACTGAAAGATGAATTCTGGCTGTTAAAATCTTACCTTTAGCCTCAAGAAAGGTGAAAACTTATCAAGAACCCGTCTGGGGTCGCATGCTTAACTCTAAAAGTTGAAAAATGGCAAATAAGGTCATTTAGGGATTTATTTACGACTTTTAGTTGTGTTTGTCCTGCTACAGTGGATTCATCCTTCTACAATGTTCAAAATCCTGCTACAACGTCCTTAATAGAGGCATAATGTACCCATTTGCACTAAGATCATTTACGGGAGTTCTACTCGCTCGAATTCAATTATGAGTTCCTTATCGTCTTAGTTATCCACTCATGTAATGAAATTCATAATTATATCTCTACTTCATTATCAGATTTTCCACACTGTAATGACTCTAATTTCGTCCAAATCTGAACTAGGCTAGGAATTCCGAGTTACTACCAAAATGTTTTTGGCCCCAATTCTTTCTTCATTGATTTTTCCATAACGACGGAATCAGGTCATTACAATAGATACCTATTTATCCATCACTCATACTTGAGTGATCAATTAGAAAAGACTTGGCTAAAATGAAGGTAAAATAGTTTCTGAAACATTGATTTACTGGGGATACTTATCTCGCATACCTTTCTTACCGAATCTCATTTTCCCTTAAGGATTTCACATCTCCAACCTCAAACCAACCAATTGAATACCTAACATCCTCCCTTACAATGTCTCAATAAAGTCATCTCAACACTTGAGTGATAAACATTATTGTATGTAAACTTAACTAATCAACAAAATGAATCCCAACAACCACCAAAGGTGATTGTACACACGTCTACCCCATGTTATCAAGGATACTGACACACTCATCAAGACTAATCCTTTCTCCCATAAGAATGATAAAATTATAAATCAATACTCACTACAATTAGAAGTGAACCTAAACCAACCCACACACACTCATAATACCCAAACAATCATCGTTCTTAATAATATCTCCATCCCACAACATAAATTTCCATAAGCTTTAGTCACCAAAAGTTTCAATCTTTAGACATCAGATACTCCTTGAGAGATATGTCCATACACACAAACCAACAAACTACCCAATAGCACTATCAAAAAAATAATAATTTAGTAATTGTATATTACCTCTTAAGAATAGTAAAATTGAAGCCAATGATCCCCACATTTAACCACACATAATCGATATATGACCTCAATGACAAAAGGAAATATTAGATTGCCGGACAACCATAAATACACAAGGTAGCTCTTCTATAAATTCTTATAGGCAAGGTGGTACATGCAAGACCACTGAACTCCAAAACAACACCATATAAGTCATCAAAAATAACCATGTCTTCCTAAGTTATCCCACTCAACCAAGAGAACATCGCAAGATCTGTACATCTGACCCACCCCTAGAGATCCATCCACAAAATGAAAACACATGTAAGCATAGCTAGTGCATCACACTCACAACCATGTACAAAAATGAAATATATGGTCACATAAGAATTTATCAAATAACACTAAAGGTTTTCCTCTAAACTGTCGATACAATTCATTTCCGTTCACTTGACTCCACATACTCTTCACATCATTACTTTGAAGTCCACACTCTCAATACTAACAATCATCATGAACACTCTGACTATTTACCTTACTCTAAACTAACACTTTTTAAATGAAAACCTTTCTTAGCTACTTTAACAATCAACAATAATCAACTTTACAACTCAAACCAAGTGTAAGTCTTTTCAAATGCTCAATACTTGAAATAAGTGACCATTACACACTTTGCAAATTCATACCTTGACAAAATAGATCACCATGAATGTAGATTTACAATGAAAATTCTGAATTGGAAATTCGCATGTCTAGCACAATCCCCTTATCTATCTACATTAGCTTATACCACGAAGATTTTTATGAATTCATAAATCTTTGATTATAATGGAACGCATCTCCATCTACCTCACATATCTTTTGCTAAAATTCAATCGTACTCATTACTAAACTTAAACAAAACAAGGCATTTATGATCATGCTCCAGCTCATGTCTGAACATTTTTTCTCAATTCTTTTCCAATAGTTTATAACAAATCTGATGAACTTGTGAATCTATTACCATAGTCACAACAACACGAATGAAATTATACATCTCTGCACCCGATTATATACACCTATAAAGATATCTCTTTAGCCTTTGCAATCAATACAATATCCTTGCTCTCGCTTCTCTTTAATGGCTGCACTCATCCTACTATTTTTTTCTTTGTGAGTATAGCTCTTTTAAATTCTATTCAAGTGGTATCCTGCCATCTCTTAAAACTTTCCATACAACTACGTTGTTCACCAAATATTCGAAAATGACAATCTTAGATACCCGCAAGTTATAATTACTACACAAAGTTTGCTTAGCCACAATCTTATTATATAGTTGCATCCTGTCACAATCTATTACAAAATCTTATCACCATTATGCTGGGTCAGCCTTGACTATTGCTAAAAGTCAATATTTCCATCGACATAACACCTCAAACTCATGTATACTCATCAAATTCAAAGGACAAACACAATTTTTATATGCATTTCCTTACTAAAATCTTTCATTACCTTCACCCAAGCATACTCAAAGGGACTTCTTTATCCATAAGTTTGTCATTCATATATTAATCCACTCCCTTATGGCTTGAGATAAAATCACCAATCCTTATACTACCCTCCTTCCTCTTACCCAACAAGACAGGATCACTCCACGAAGGAAACACTACGACGAATTAAACTTTTATCAAGAAACCCTTGAATTTGAGATTTAAGTTCTCTCAATTCTAACACTATAAGAATTGACCCGATAAAGGGGGATTCGACCTCAACATCCCAAATATGAGTCAATTATGCCATAATTCCGCCCCTACCAGTTTCCTGGACCAAACGAAGGATATGATCTTAGCTAGCTTAGGCTTTTTGTCACGATCGGGAAGCACCCCCTAGACGTAACCGACGTCTTCATCGTCGAAGAGGCCTTAGCATACATTATTGCATATCATAGGTAGAGAAAATGCAGAAAAATTAAAATTTACATATGAAGTATACATAGACTTCTCATTATCCATCTGAGAAAGTTTACATAGACTTCTCATCTAACAACATAGTCGAATTCATCAACACAGTCTAATATTATCTCGCACATAACCATCTATTATAGAAGTATAAGATTTGGGACATATCCCTAACACTATTACAATATATCTCTTATATAACTTACAACAAAGTCTCAAAAGATAAGAAATGAACATTGTCTTAGACATAATCAAATAGTAAAGCTAGAATAGTGGGATCATCCTCGGACTTGAGGACTCACCAACAAGTTAGTAACTATCCAAGTCTTCCTTGAAAATGGTCTTGAAGCTCTTAAATGGCCCCAACCTACATTATTGTAGAAATAGAGAGAATATGGGTTAGTACAAACCACATGTACTAAGTATGGAAACATATGCAAGGAAAACCATTGAAAATATGCACAAAGGGACATTTTCTTTAAAAGCATTCCAAGTTACTTTGAAAGACTTTATGCACACACAAGAGCATATACAAGTTAATAATCATACAACATTAAGGCATGTTCATATTCATATACAAGAATAACATCATCATAGAGTCATATCAACATTTCATGTTCTAGAGTTCATACCATCAAAGCATACAAGACCCATACTCACAATCCCAACCCAAGCCAACAAGTGCAATGCTCATGTGAAGTCCCACAACCCTACATAAATCAAGTAAACTAGAAAAGAGATCACAAGTAATGTCTTTACCTCATTTAGCATCACATCATGTGTAGTCATCATTATACATAACAATTTATACCACTATCATGTTCATCAAATCAAATAGAACCAACATCATATAAGAGCAACATTACATAGGACCAATATCATGCATTTTCTTTCTTAACATAAGTGCATAAGAAATCCTCCTAGGACTCCCCTCAAGGCCAACTTGTACAATGCATAGGCAAAGTCTCATATCCTTACCTACACTAAGTAGTACCCCTTAAGTCATCGTAGTTAGTGTCCATCTTTATTACTTTCACTCATTCATATTACTTTCAAGAACATTCTCTATAACCAAAATAGACAATGTGAGCTAAAAATGGAATCCGGTATCATAAAACCCTACATCGAAAGAAGGTGCTCTACTTGCCACAGTAAAACCATACATGAACATAGCATCTAGGCGGATCCACTAGCTAATCTTCTTATGGGGGCACGTAGTTAAGGAACTAGTAGATTTTCTATAAACTCTTTTATGCACATTTGCATTGTAGTCTCCATCTCATGAGAACAATAGTGAACCTACCTTCACTATTGGGAGGGGACACCTCTCATATATAGTTCGCTCGGTGCTAAGCTAGATTCCCCTTTTGAAATGTCTTTGAGTCATCCTTAACATTAGTTTATAATATCGGCCTTAGGAGACTAACCCCTTGTATAATAATGATCATAGCTCTTAGGCTTAGAATGAGAACTTCCTTTCATCACAACCAAACATTAGTGAGATCATCACATCATAATCATGATAATAAGGTACACAAGAGAATTACTTTAACCTTGTATGATCATACCTCTATCAAGATCTCACATTCAACATATTCATAACATACTATCATATTCATTATATCATCATCTTTCTATTCTATTCACATATTCATACTCCAATTGAACATCATTATCAAGAATAGACCAACACAATTGAAGTAAAGTATTGATGATCTTAAAAGTCTTACCAATGGTTTCCAAGAATCTCCTTCACGATCTTACCTTCAATTCCACAACATTTATCCAATAATCCATTATCGTCATCATATAATAGTAAATTAAGCAATAACACTTCCAATTACAACATCCCTAATCATCTATTAATCTAATTCATAATTAGGGTTAGGGAAAAGAGGTCATTCATGGATCTTTTATAGAAATTAGGTCAAAGTCCAAGGAACTACAACAATCCACCAGTAAACAATCAAAATCCATCAATATAAATCAAATCAATATCACATTAAATCAATTTGAAAGATAACCCACGAAATTGGATGAAAACCATAGTTTTGAAGAACATTGAAATCAAATCTTTGAAGAGCTTCTTGGGGAAAGGAGTCCCAAGAGTGAATAGCTTCCATATCTTGTTAATTCCTAGAGAATTTTATAATAAAGCCTTGATCTTGAATCCCTAATGAAGCTTGAACTTGTTCTTCAATCAGGGTCTTTGGGGTAGTGAGATAAAGTAGAGAGAAGCGGGAGAAAGTTGGGTTTGGGAAATTATGAGGTGTTAGGTTAGTTTAGTGACTTAGGGGGCTTATATAGTCCTAAACTAATTAATTATAACCGACCTTAACCCTTAATTAATTAATTAATCAATTAACTAAACTACCCTAACTTAACAGTGAAGGGACAGTGAAACAGGGTCACGGGATGTCGACCAGACCAGGGACCATACTGGTCATAGTGGTTTGGTGCAGAGACCTGTTTCTAGAAGCTTTTGGTGACCATTTTTAAGTTTCAAACAACGAGAACCATCGATGGAGCATCGTTCAATGATGGTTCATCGTTTGCCCTCGTGGTTGCACACTGTAATTTGACAGCTTTTGAGGTTAAATGTTAGGGTCCTCCTCAAGGACCCCTAGGATGATCCGTGGGGAGTCGTACCCGGACGTTTCGACCCTAAACACAGTCTAATATATATACTAAGCCTTTTTACTAAATTTGACTTTTATTCGACTCTTTAAACCCCTTGAATCACATGAAGGCACACTAGGCCGTTTTCACAAATCTCCAGACGTCATGGTTGTCTCGTGACGTTTTGGCTCTAGTACTTCCTAATTAATTTAAATACATTCATTTAGGTCTTGAACTTGCATTTTAACCACATGAGGCTCTATTCTAAGTCATGGAACTTACGGAGTGTTACATTATCCCTCTTAGGAACATTTGTCCCAGAATGACACCTAACTCTATTTATAGGGGAAAAAAGAGACTCAATACTAGCAGCCAAACCAACTACAATAACATGAATATAATCATGAGTCACAACTCATAGGTGGAGTACTCAACTCCATTCAACACAAAATCAAAGCACTACACATAGCAACTCAATTCATAACTTGTCACATATAAGAGCTTACCATTTTATATCACATAATGAGGAACTACCTTCTCAATTTCAATGTGAGCTCAAAATGAAATCAAAGAGTTATCATGCAATTCTTCTCAAAAAACATCAAAGCATGCTCACTAAAATCTCATGAAGGCAAATATACATACTATATATGATTGCAAGTAAAATATCAGAGCATTTTTCATAAAAGCTCATTTTAGCATGAACATTTACCAAGATATGCACATACTTAGAAAAAAAAAGCCAAGTTCCACATTATTCATAATTTTATTTTAAGAGGAACTACTAACCTCAACTTTGACTAGGAGTAAGAGGAAAGAGATGAGGGTAGCGGGACTTCATGTAATCCTCGGCCTCCCATGTTGCACGCTCAACTAGATGGTTTATCCATAGGACTTTTATGGAGGCAACCTATTTATTCCTCAACTTTTTGACTTGGCGATCTAGGATCTCAATTGGAACCTCTTCATAGAAAGGTTCTCATTAACCCCTAACCCTTCAATCGGGAGAATGGACACCAGGTCGCCTATACATTTCTTGAGCATAGAGACATGAAATAACGGGTGAATTGGGGCTAATTCACTTGGTAACTTCAACTCATAAGCAACCTTCTCGGCCTGCTTAAAAATCTCATAAGGACGTGAACGAATTTGGGAAGTGGCTGCGCGTCGCGGGAGTAATTCCAATTATTTTTTCTAAAATCCAGGTTGAGGCAGTGATCCTCGTGAATGCCCTATGTCGCGAGGCAAAATTTTCCCATCCAGTGTTACCTGCTCAACGCGCAAGGGACTCCACATCTTGGTTGATCACGGCTGCTTTGGCAGCTGCTTGTCAATGTTCAGGTCCTCCTTAAGGATCCTTCGTGTGGTCCTTGGGGAGTCGTGACTGCGTGTTTTGACCCTATAAATATTATTTTACATATTTAAAGTCTTTTTACAAGTTTTATACTTCATATAACACTCCCAAACCTTCACCAAACATAGGGACGTCTACTTGTTCAATTCCACTAGTTTCCGGACGGCAAGGTCTTTCCTTAACGTTTTGACTCTAATACTTCCTACTTAGTTTCAATACTTTCATTTAGGGTTAGAAATATTTTTTTAGTCTTGGTTCATCATGTGAGGCTCTATGCTAAGTCATGAACTTTCAGAGTGTTACAAAGGAAAGTTAAGAGTCAAGTCTAGAAGTTAAGAATCAAGTCAATAGAAGTTCATAAAGTTTTCAAAAGTCTTTCAAAAATGTTTTAAATTTGTTTAAAACTTAAGTTTTGAGTTAAGAAAAGTATAAAGATTTGGATTTATTTCTTCAAAAGTTATAGGGGAACTAAGTATTCCCAAGAGTTTAAAATGTTTCACATTTGAATAAGAAAGGGAAACACTAATTTCTTAGAGAGATTTTAAGCTAAGTTTTGAGTAAATATCTCAAACCAAATAAAGAAGTTTTATTTGAACCATATGAGATAAGTATACTTTTGGGATTAATATTGAGCACCAATATGGGGACGTGAGTTCATTTAATTCAAATCTCCATGAACCATGTAGTCATCATGCGTAGTAAAGGATCATACTTTTTAGATGATTTCTGAAGTGCTTTTTATCTTAGACTAGTGGATCCACTTAGTTAAGGCATTTTATATGACAACAAATTATAGGATTGTTCTAGCAACGTGGGCAAGACGTTGTATCACCACTTAGGCTCATAGCGGTGGTTGTTGGTTAGAGAAACTCCCACATAAACTATATTACTTTATTGTATGAGTAAAGTTGAGTTTGTTATTGCATTTATTTAACAAATTGATTTGTTATTTACTTATTTACATGCTTTGTATGAATTGCACTATTATTTTTATTTAATAAGTGTTTCTTTCAGATTCTTTTCAAGCTTACGTTATGTTTTAGAATTCTACTCACATACTTGTGCATCCAATGTAATGATGCCAGTTGGACTGCATTATTTTATGATGCAGGCACAGGTTACCAAGATCAGCATCTAGCTCCCTGTTAATTAGATTGAGATCTCTGAGTTAGTGAGCCTCCTAGATTTTTGGAGGGCTCTATTTTACATTTCTTTCTAGTTTTTAGTTGTTATGATGATCGAGGGTCTTGTCTCGACATCCCTCTTTTAATTAAAGGTTTCATAGACAGATAGTTATAGTTCTTCAGTCTTATTTATTTCACTTGTATTCATTTAATTATTATCTCTTAAGTTATTGCATGGGTTACATTTCTTATGTTTAAGTATTCCACTGAGTAAGTAAGCTAGGCCAATGGTTCACTTGGGGCCAACAATCCACCCATGGTGTAGGCACAGAGTGTGAAAATTTGGTATCACAACATAAAATTTAAGAGTCTTAGGGAGCCTATGAAGTTGGTTTATGTACATTCTTAGTTATCGGTGTGAAGCGCGTCACATCTATAATTAGGATGTTGTAACACTTAGGAAAATATTCTAATTTCTTTCATACCCATTTCGTGCGTTACAGTTCATATCTAAAAAGTTTCTTTTAATTTGTGCTTGAGTGTGTTTTCAGTTAATCATGCCTCTACGAAGAGCTGTCAGAGATCGTCTTGCTAGGCGTAATGTTAAGGAGCAAGGGTTACCAAATGCACTTGAAGTGCAACCTCAAGGGGAAGTTACTAATGCTGAGTTAAGAGAAGCAATAAGGATGCTAAGTCAAGCTATGACTAACCAGGTTGGGAAACAAAGAAGATATCAACAAGAAAAGGTTGACACTTTGAGGATCCGGGAATTCTTAAGTATGAATCCTCCAAGTTTCACTAGTTCAAGCACTACTGAGGATCTAGAGTAATTTATAGAGGAACTGAAAAAGGTATTTGATGTTATGCACATTGTCTATGTTGAGCGAGTTAAACTAGTTGAATATCAACTGAGAGATTTTTATAGGACTTGGTTTGACCAGTGGAAGAAGGATACAACTCAGGAGCAGCGCATGCGAGTTGGGTATGTTTTGAGGAGGCTTTCTTGGGGCATTTCTTTCCGCCGAGAACTGAAAGAGGACAAGGTACAAAAGTTTATTACCTTTAAGCAAGAGTTTGATGAGTACGGGTTGAAGTTTACCTAACTATCCCGTTATGCTCCTAAGACGGTTGCACATTAAAATGAATCTTTTTATTGTTGATGTTCTTCTTGATAAACTCTGTGAACCCTTTTGTGTTTCTAAACCTGTTAGGGAGTCCATTCTAGATGAGCGAGTATATGGTGATTGTGTCATTTCCATTAATCACAAGGACACCATGGCTGATTTAGTCGAATTAGACATGGTAGATTTTGATGTCATTCTTGGTATGGACTGGCTTCATGCCTGTTATTCTTTAGTTGATTGTAGGACTCGAGTTGTCAAGTTTCAGTTGCAAAATGAGCCAGTCTTAGAGTGAAAAAAAAGTTTAGCAGTTCCTAAGGGTCATTTTATTTCGTACCTTAAGACAAGACAATTAGATTCTAAGGGGTGTGTCTATCACTTTATCTGAGTTAATGACTCTAGAAGTGTTCAGGAAAGCTAGCAATTCATCACTTTTATTGGTGAAGCGAAGCGAGGGTTCAACGCTTCAATTGGCTGAAACTAGGCATGTAAAAGAAGAGACCACTTCTGGACTTGAAACGTGATGTGAACAAAAGCGCTGAAGCAAGAAAAGAAATGATTTTATTTCCCAAGTAATATGTCATAGATTTTAAAGAATAAAAATAAGGATTACTTGCCTAGTTCTTCTTCATCTTCCTACTACTACAACTACTACAACTAGCCTAGGTTTTTTCTTATTTTTTTCCACTTTGTTCGTTATTCTGTTTAACTTTTCCTTGTTTAGCTTTGACTATTTAAATTATATGTAGCTTAATTTTTCCTCATAGTGATTAAAATATGCATCGCTATATTGTTTTCTTTCTTAACAATGACTAAAATGTCTTTGAATTTTTTCTTGATAGTGATAAAAAAACATAATTTTGATTAGTTTTATTAAATCTTATCTGCCGTTAAAAATGGCTGACCCAACATGAAAAATTGGGAAAAAGTTAGTGGCTTGATCGACAAAAAGGAAGATTAGCCTCCCTAGAACCTGGCAAACTCATTGTCAATATTGAGCGAGACTCCAGCGATATCCGTACTAGTGGTTCTTCTTTTATTCAATCATCACTTGTTTGACAGGTTAAACTAGGTTCCACTTTAGAAATAGGTTTTTGGTTTTAATTAAAATAGGTCAAGGGCACATCGGAACAATCGGCCACTTTTTGTTCGAAAAAATATGATGCGGGTTCATCTCTCTCGACTAGTTCAGGTGAGAGGAAGGATGTAATTTATCTTGACCTACAAGGAGACGGAAGGTGATCAAGGAGACCCACACTTTAGATCTCTTCTCTATGATGGGAGGTTTTTCTTTCGTATCTCACCTCTTCGTTGGACCATTGGTGCGAACATAGTGGTCTCTAACCAAGACCAGGAACCAATTCGAATCTAGATCTTGACATGACGGCGGTGTTTAACCGTAGCCATTTTTCCCAGGAGTTGGTGGTCCTATCATGAAATAGGTCGGGGTGGCCGATGGTTTTGAGATCCCATAGAAAATGCTTGAGGAGGTCAATCTTAAGTGTTGAAAGCTACTTCTAAGGGACTCCCCCTCATCTAGGGTGATAACTACAACCACATGTTTTAAGAAAAAAAACCCTGATATAATAAAGAAAGTAAGAAGGGTTCCATACCATTGAAACAGTAAACACTAAAGACTTACACATTTTATCTATTTATTTTGGTATTTTTTCTTTTAAATTGTGCTTCACTTCAATGAAGCGAGCGCTTCGCCTCATGCTTCGCTTAATGCATGAAGAAGGGTTGTCGCTTTTTACTGCTTCACGCTCCCGTAAACACTGGACTCTAGTGTTGAGATACCTCCTATTTAGTTAGTAGTAAAAGAGTTCCCCAAAGTCTTTCTAAATGATCTACCCTGATTCCCTCCTAAGAGAGAAATAGACTTCAGTATACACATTATTCCAAATACTCGTCCTATATTTATTCTGTCATACCAAATATGATAACATGGGCAACATGGATGGCACTAACATGAGCGGAATGTACCCCTGAAGACCATTCACACGGATTCCAGCAAAGTATCTCCAAAGGCCTGCAAGAATTATTCATGAAAAGAAAAGCATTAAAGGAGCTTGAAGGTCACCAAATAAGGACATACAATGTGTATAAGGTACGTAAAAATGAGAAGTAAGAAGGAAATAGATCATGTGTTCAAATGAACATTTCATGAATTCAAGAATTCACAAAAGAAGGCAACCAAACAGGCCTTCATATCATTAACGGTAAAATTGTCAAAGAAGTGTCTTCTTTAATATACATTCAAGAATTCACAAAATAAGACAACCAAAAAAGGCCCTTACCTCATTAAGGGTAAAATTTCCAAGAAGTCTCTTGTTTATTTATTAGTATTAATAGTTTTCTCTTTATTTTGGAAGACTTAGACTATGTCGAATATTGAGTCTCAAATTGTAGTATCTTTTTAGTGAGTAATTAGGATGAATTCTTGAGATTGCTAATTAACTTTTTGAGTTTGATTAATCAAAGTGTTACCCCTTTGTGATTCTTGATTTCATTTGATTATATTTCCTTGGATTGAATTTAGTTTTTTGAAGTCAATTGGGAGGTGAAGGTCTTAGTCCCTTGTTTCCCATAATTACAACAGTTTGAGCATTAATACACATATAATTTATTTCTTTGTTTCTATCATTGTTTGATTCTCATCAAAATGACACTGATAGAGTTGAAAGAGCTTAAAGAACAATTGAAATATCTCCTTTATAAGGGCTTTATTCAAATATGTGTCTCACCTTGGGGAGCTTTGGTCTTATTTGTGAAAAAGAAAGATGGTTCCCTTAGGATCTGTATAGATTACCGCCTGTTGAACAAGGTTACCATCCAGAACAAATAGTCTCTTCCAAGAATTGATTATTTTTTCTATCAACCTCAGGGTGATACTTGTTTCTCTAATATATATCTCATATCAGGCTACCATCAGTTGAGGGTAAGAGAATGTAACATTCCCAAAGACAAAATTTATGACCCCGTTATGGTCATTATGAGTTCCTAGTTATGTCCTTAGTTTTGACCAATGCGCCTTCCGTATTTAAGGACGTTATGAATAGAGTATTCAAACCTTATTTGGATATGTTTATTAGCGTCTTTATTGATTACATACTAATTTATTCAAGGAAAGAATAATATCATGCTAGTCATATCAGAATAATTCTCCAGACTCTTAAGGATAAAGAGTTTTATGCCAAGTTATCTATGTGCGAGTTTTGACTTGAGTCTGTGGCATCCTTGGGCCACATAGTATCCGGTGAAGGAATTAAAGTTGATACCCAGAAAATAGACGTTGTGCAGAATTTGCCTAGTCCCACATTTCCAACTAATATTAGGAGTTTATTTGGTTTGGCTGGCTATTATAAAAGGTTCGTAGAGGGGTTCTTGTCTATTTCATCCCTTTTGACCAAATTTACTCAAAATATAGTTAAGTTTCAATGTTTTGAAGCTTGTGAGAAAAGCTTTTAGGAATTGAAAAAGAGGTTGACTACTACCCCAGTATTGACCTTACCAGAAGGTAGCCAATACTCTGTTTTATATTGTTATGCATCCAGAGTTAGTTTAGGTTTTGTGTTAATGCAGAATATCTAGGTTTAGCTTATGCCTTTAGATACTTGAATGTTCATGAGAAGAATTACCCAACCCATAACTTTGAATTGGCTGCTGTAGTATTTGCTTTGAAGATATGGCATCATTAATTATATGGTGTTCATGTACATGTATTCAGAGATCACAAGAGTCTTCAGTATGTGTTCACTTAAAAAGAGCTTAATCTCAAACAAAAAAGGCTGTATAATTACACAAGGATTATGACATTAGTATTATTTACCACTTAGGTAAGGCTAATGTTGTTGTTCGTGCCTTGAGCAGGTTGTCTATGGGTAGTACAACCCATTTTGAGGAAGATAAGAAAGAACTAGCAAGAGATGTGCATAGACTTGCACACTCGGGAGTTTGCCTAATGGATTCCACATAAGGAGTAGTAGTGGTGATGAATGGGTTGAATCATCATTAGTATCAGAAGTAAATGAGAAGAAATATCAAGACCCTAATATACTTGAATTGAAGGAAAATATTCATAAGCAAGAGGTATTGGCTTTTGAACAAGGGCGAGATGGATTTTTGAGGTATAAAGGTAGATTGTGTGTACCAAGAGTGGATGAAATCTTGAGGTATAAAAGTAGATGGTGTGTACCAAGGGTGGATGAACTCCAATAGAGGACCATGGAGGAAGCTCATAGCTCCAGATATTCCATTAATCCGGGTTCCATAAAAATATATTGTCATTTAAGAGAAATTTATTGGCTGAGTAGTGTAAATAAAAGCATTACATAATTTGTTGTTGAGTGTCCGAATTTCCAATAAGTTAAATTAGAGCATCAAAGGCCCGGTGGTTTGGCTAAAACTATAGAACTTCTAGAATGGAAGTGAAAGATGATTAATATGGACTTCATCACAGGTTTACCAAGGTCTCACAGGAAATATTATTCTATTTGGGTGATTTTTGATCGAATGACAAAATCAACGCACTTTTTGCCGGTAAAGACTACCCATTCAACAAAGCATTATGCCTGATTATATATTCAAGAGGTAGTAAGACTTCATAGGGTTTTGGTCTCCATTATTTCAGAAAAAGGTGCACAATTTACTACATAGTTTTGAAAGTCATTCCAAAAATAATTTGGTTCAAAGGTGAACTTAAGTACTGGCTTTCATCCTTAGACAGATGGGCAAGCAGAGCGCACTATTCCAACCTTAGAGGATATATTGAGGGATTGTGTAATTATTTTCATGCATATCTCCTATTGGATAGTTTGAAGTTGTTAAGCTGGGTTGATTTGACCAAATTTAGTTCACCAAGCTATATAGAAGATGAAAGTGATTCAAGAGAGGTTGAAAATAGTGCAGAGTCGTCAAAAATCCTACACTAATGTTAGGAGAACGGAGTTAGAGTTTGAAGTAAATGATTGGGTATACTTTAATTTCACCTATTAAGGGTGTTATCATATTTTGTAAGAAGGGGAAGCTTAGTCCCCGGTATATTTTCCCTTACAAAATATTAAAAAGGGTAGGTAATGTAGCTTATGAGTTTGAGCTACCACAAAGAGTTACTCGTAATTCATCCAGTGGTTCATATCTCTATGTTGAGGAAGTACATAGGAGATCCTTCATTGATCATACCAACTGAAGATATTGGGATCAAGGATAGACTATCATATGAAGAGATTCTGGTTCAGATTCTAGATCGCCAAGTTAGCAAGTTGAGGACAAAGGAAGTAACATCAGTCAAAGTTCTTTGGAGGAATCAATTTATTGAGGAAGCTATTTGGGAGGCTGAGAAAGATTTGAAGAAGAGATATTCATATCTCTTTCATCCCGAAGAAGTTCCAGATCAAGGTACAAAATCTCTTTTTAGTACTCTATAATTTGTATACTTGATGTGTTAGATTTGCTTGTTTAGCGTTTGAATTGACATATTACACCCTTATCCTAGTAAGAGTAATCTTTTTCGAGGACGTATGTTCTTAAGGGTGAGAATTGTAACATCTCAAAAGTTGAAATAACTAGGAAGAAGTTAAGAATTGGAAATAGCCATTTTGGAAAGAATACAAAAATATCAAAAAATTGTTAAGTTTAGTTTTTGGTCATTTTCAAACGACCATAACTCCTAGATTAGGATGAGTTGGGTCTGTTTTCAGGTATCGTAGGAAAGATCTTGGAATAGTATTCCCAATGCCGCCAAGTTTATGCAATTCTGAGTTTCTATGGGTGATATATGACCAATTGAAGTTGGGCTATTCAAATAAGGATATCTAAAATCGGATTTTGGAAGGGTTTTTTAGTATTTTCCTTACCCATTTGTTTTATCTCATTTTTAGGAGTTTGATTTGGGTAAAATAAGATTTTTTTCAGTTTACAAAAGTTGGAGTTCACACAAGGGCTTGGAGAAAAGAGAAAAGAGGAGAAAGTTGAAGAGAAATAAAATAATCGTCAAGAACATTCGAGTTTGGTTGTATATTTCACCTAGGATTAAATCCTAAGAGGTATGTCATATCACATAGCTTTGGACTATTTCACCCACGTGCCAATCATGATTCATTTCAACGATGAATATTAGGTTTGGAAGTAAATTCTTTGAGTTCTTGATGAAATTTGTTTGAATTCTTGTGGGTTGTGTTGTTGAAGTTTTCTTGAGACTTGATTCTTGTTTTAGGGTGTAATTTTGAGTTGAATCTCATATAAATTGAACATATAATCGATTATAAGTTTTTAGGGAAAGAACCAAGTGAAATTAGAAGGTTTAGAGATAAACAGTGAAGAAAATTTGGGGAGAACCTGGGGAGGGTCCTGAGGTGCCGCCCCTCTCAGAGTCCAAAAAAGGGGTCTCTGAGTGTTTATCTTTGGGGCGCCTCGCCATCCAGATTGCCCAAGTGAGCCTCTAAATTTTACTCTATGGCAACCCCCCTCTTCTAAGAGCGCTAAGGACACGAGTTCTTCTCATTGCTTCCCCACGTTTCCGTATTAGTTTCTTAGCAACGTACCTATGTTTTATAGTTTATTCCAACACTTTAAGTTACATCTAAAAATCATGAAATCATCCGTAAACATGGGATCATGAACCTTGAATCCATAATTCAATTCAAGGAAAGTTAAGAGTCAAGTCTAACAAATCAAGTCAACAGAAGTTCATAAAGTTGTAAAAAGTCTTTCACAAACGTTTTAACTTTTTTTAAGACTTAAGTTTTGAGTTAAGCAGAGAGTAAAGATTTGAATTCATTTATTCAAAAGTTATAAGGGAACTAAGTACTCCCAAGAGTTTAAAATGTTTTCACATTTGAACAAGAAAGGATTTCCATGAGAGCTTTTAAGCTAAGTTTTGAGTAATTATCTCAAACCAAAAAAAGAAGTTTTGTTTCTAAACATATGACTAAATATACTTTTAGGACTAATATTGAGCACCTATATGGGGATGCAAGTTCATATTAACTCAAGTCTCCATAAACCATGTAGCCAGCATAGGTAGTAAAGGATCATACTTTTTAAATGACTCCTTAAGTGGTTTTCAGTATATACTAGTGGATCCAATTAGTTATGGCATTCTATATGATGGGAATGTATAGGATAGTTCTGGTAGTGTGGGCGAGATTGTATATCACTACTTAGGCTCATAGTGGTGGTTGTCGGTTAGAGAATCTCCTACATAAACTATATTACTTTATTATATGAGTATAGTTGAGTTTGTTATTGCATTTCTTTAACAAATTGAGTTGTTATTTACTGATTTACATGCTTTGAATAAATTGCACTAGTATGCTTGTTTTACACTGCATTTGAGTTAAGTTATTCATGAGTTGAGTAAAATCAAAGCAACTGCTTCTTTCATATTCGTTCAAACTTACGTTATGTTTAATAATTAACTCGCATACTCGTACATTCAATGTACTGATAGTAATTGGCCTGCATCATCTTATGATCTTGACACATGTAACCAAGATCAGCATCCAGTACCTCGTTGATTAGGTTGACCGCTCAGAATCAGTTGGTGAGCCTCCTTGCTTTTTGGAGGGCTCCGTTTTACATTGCTTTCTAGTTTTTTGTTGTTAGGATGATCGGGATCTTGTCCCAACATCCCTTTAGTTTTAGAGGCTTCATATGCAGATAGTGATAGTTTCTTTAGTATTATTTATTTCCCTTGTATACGTTATATACGTTTAAGACTTAAGTTTGCATTTTGGCTAAGTTATTATCTCTTAAGTTATTGCATGAGTTATAGTTCTTGTGTTTAAGTCTTCCGCTGAGTAAGTAAACAAGGCCAAGAGATCGCTTAGGGCCATCAATGATTCTCGACTTCGAGTCTCCCATAGTGTAGGCTCATGGCATAATATACGTCTAAGGTGTATCCCTGGGTTGTGACAAGTTTTTTAATTAAAGCAGAAGGTTTAGAATTGGTCTAGGATTGTTTCAAACCACGACTAGTAGAGTCTTTTTCATAAATGTGACGCGCACCACATTTATTAATAGGAGGCTATTGGATGTTTGAGAAATCTCACTTCTTCATTCTCTTAGTCGTGTCGTAGAGTTTGGCTTTAGTGGGTCCTTTTTATAATTCAAGCCCTATGTTTTTTTCAAGGTATGGCTAATACTAGGGCTACTGATAAGAGGATGAGAAAGACAATGGTGAGCAAGAGGTTCTTCTCCAAGTTCCACACCAAGATCCTCCTCAAGCTCCAAATGACCCTCTAGTTGAGAATGTCAATCTTGCATAGTTTAGGGCTTCTATGCAATTGTTGTCTAAAGCCTTGCAGGCGCAAGACAATAAAAATGTTGTGGCTCTGGCAAACCCAATAAGGGGTATAACTTCTTCTAGAGTGAGAGAATTATTGAGGATGAACCCTTCAGAGTTTAGTGGCTCCAAGGTGGTAAAAGATCCAAATGGGTTCATAGAGGAGGTTTATAAGGTTTCTAGCTATCATAAGAGTGAGTATAGTAGAAAAAGCGGAACTAGCCACTTATCAATTAAAAGAGTTTCTCAAATTTGGTATGAGCAATGGAAAAATGGTAGGCCGGTAGAGGCGGATCCCATAGATTGGGAGATTTTTAAGTCAGAGTTTATTGACAGATTCTTTCCCTGAGAGATGAAGGAAGCTAAGATGGAAGGGTTCATCAATCAAAAGCAAGGTAATATTAGTGTTAAAGAGTATGTCTTGAAAGTCACTCTTTTTTCTATGTATGCTCCATCTTTAATAGTAAATTCAAGGAATATGATGAGTAGGTTTATGAAGGTGTGTCTGATATAGTAAAAGAAGAATGTTGTATGTCAATGCTTGTTGATGATATGGATATCTCACGCCTCATGGTGTTTGCCTAACAAATAGAATATTCAAAACTGAAGAAGGAGAAGGCTATAGAGAAAAAGAGGTCTAGCATGGATAATGATATGTTCTTTCATGATGTGTCTGATGGACATAGTCGTTTTGGGAGTCGACTAAAGTTTTCTGGGCAAGGCTTTTCTAATGTTCCTAAGGATAAAGGATGAGAGGGTGTCCACCCCTAGTCCATAAGGGAAAAGTAATTAGTACCTATGACCCACTTGTGCTAGGTGTGGGAAAGGCATGATGTTAGGCATTTGTCCAGTAGAGAAAGTTGTTTTTGTTGTTGTGAGAGTGGCTACATGAAGAAATATTGTCCAAAGCCAAAGGTGACCTTTTCACGATATTTCATAACACTAATTCTAGTTCAAGTGTCAATGATCGTGAGTAGTAATATAACTCAACTAAGGGTTGAGATTGTTCCCACATGAAGTGGTTTCGAGAAATACTAGCCAAGCACGAGTCAATTTAAGTCAATCATAGCTAAAAGCTATTTACAAATGAAAACATAATTTAAGTTTTTGGTGACACAAGTATCAAAGATCATGTCATACCTCGAGCCTACACGTTGAACGTGGCCGGCACCCAATGACCATGGTTGTCCTTGAGCGGACCCTTCGATTGACTTACTTAACTCAGCGGACGAATTAACTCAATATAAGAATCATTCTCACAAAAATAACTTAAAATAGATAGCTTGGCCAAAATGGCACTTAAGTCTCACAATAGAATAACTGAAATGCAAATAAAAAGAGACTCAAAAACTAAACTGTCTGACTGTCTATCTATATATGAAGCCTACATAATACTAAAATGAATATTGTAAAAGACCCCACAACATTCTATAAAAGAAAATACTGAAAAACATGTAAATGTTTCCTATAGAATGTGAGGAGGCTCACCACTGGCTCTGAGTTCTTAGCTGGATCAACAAGGCATTAAATGATGTTGATCCTGGTTACCTGCATCTGTATCATGATACGATGTAAGCCAACTGGTATCAGTACATTGAATATACGAGTATGCGAGTTGGAATGCTAACAAAACTTAAGCTTGAAAGGAGTGAGAAAAATACTTACCTTGGCTCTGCTTAGCTCTTGAGTAACTTAACTTAATACAAAGTATGTGACATATGCACTATATATAAAAGCTTGTAAAAAGAATTAAAATATTTAGTTCGTCAAAGAAAATTCAATAACAAACTCAACTTTACTTATATATGAAGTAATATAGTTTCTATGGGAGATTCTCTAACCGACAACCACCACTATGAGCCTAAGTGGTGATACAACATCTTGGCCATGCTTCTATAATTGTCCTATACTTTGCCTTCGCATAGAACTACCTAACATAATGGATCCACTAGCTTAACTTACATGATCATCTAATAAGTATGACCCGTTAATACCCATGATGGCTACATGGTTTTACTGGAGACTTGAGTTAATGTGAACTCTCATCCCCACATCGATGCTCAATAATACACCCAAAACATACTTTAGTTCATGCTATTTAAAAACAACTTCATTTCTTTGGGTTGAGATAATTGCTCAATACTTAGCTTTAAAAAGATCTCTTGGAACCAATGTTCCTTTTTCTAGTTCAAATCTCTTTTGGGAAATCATAGTTTCCTCTTAACTTAAATGTGAAAACATTTAAATACTTTCAGGTAATTATTAGTTCCCTTATAACTTTCGAGAAATAAACTCAACTCTTTACTCTTTGCTTAACTTGAAAACTTGAGTCTTAATCAACTCATAGTGAATACTTAGTTACCTTATATTTCTTTAAAGGAAATATTTCAACCTTTTTATTGTTTACTTTAACTTGAAACTTGAACCTTAAAAAGAAGTTAAAACATTTAATAAAGAATCTTGAAAACCTTTAAGAACTTTGCTTTGAACTAGCTTCTTAACTTTAGACTTGACTCTTAACATCTTTCACTTTGATCTTAACTTTCCTTGAATTGGATTATGGATCCAAGGTTATGATTTGATACCTTTAATGATTTCTAGGTGTTTAGATATCATTTGAAGTAATTAAAATCATTAGAGAGTGTTAATATACCGTAGAAGGACATAAAAAGGCTAAACTAAGAAAAGTGGGCAAAAAGCCAATTTGGGCGCGTTCAAGGTGTGCCGCATCATCCTGGTGCTGCCCTGGTGTGGCTGACGAACTTCTCTCTTCGTTTTCTGATCTTAAATCCTCTAAACCTCAATAATTCTTTTCCCAAACCCTTAGGATCACTAATACGAAAAGATTACGAATCAACATCAATGGGCATTCAATAACTTAACCAAATAGGGATTCGACAAGATTCATCAAGAATTCACTTCTAATCATGTAAACAATTCTAAAACCATCGAATTGAAACAATTTTGGTGTGTGTATGAATCAACCCAACACCAAAGATCTCACATACCTTGATAGATATCACCCCCGACGAATTCCACTAGAAATTCCTTGGCGTTATTGGCAAATCCTTCATCTTTCTCCCTTTTGCTTTTTCTCTTCTTTTTTCTCCGAGCCCTAAGCATAAATTTAATTTTCTAATCTGAACTAAAACTTGTTTTCACCCCAAATAAATCCTTAAAAAGAAATAGAAAATAAATAGGTTAAAAGACTAGTTTGCCCTTCCTTAAATCCGGACCGGGGCCTTCCTCAATCCAATAACCTAACTTTCGATAGGCATATCTCGATCACAAGATATCAAAAATATGCAAACTCGGCGGCATTACAAATATCCCTCAAATAAATTTCTAACCATATCAAGAACTACCTCTAACTCATCCTGAACTAGAAGTTATGGCCGTTTGAAAATGACCAAAACTTACTTTCTTAACATAGAAAATTTTCCAGATTTTTCCTTTCTTTCCGAAAGTGATTATTTTTAGTTTTTTAGCATATTCTTAGACATTTTGAGTTGCTAGGTGTTACATATCAATGGGGTTGATTGTATTTATCAACTAAACAGCAAATAATACGAAAAATATGAGTATGAAGACGGAATTATTGAGATGTGATAGGATTGTGGCCTAAGGTAAATAATCGGGTAATTGCAATTGATAGTGAATAGTTGTAAATCAGTGACTAAGCTAGACTTTAGTGGAATAAACTCTATCTAGATCCATAAATCATTGCATTTAGATGTATTGCATGCATGATGGCTCCTAGTCTAGAGTTGTTTCCGTTAAGAAGTGTTTAGATTTGTCATTCGAGGATGAATTTTCCAAGGAGGAGATATTGTAATGACCTGTAAACTAGTAAACTAAACTAGAGCCTAAAGCTAGGCTTCTAGAGTTTGGTTTATGATGATGAGAGTCGTAGATGAAACTTCCCATACTCAGAATGAGGGGTCTAGGGTTTGAACGTCTAGGCACATATTAAACCCTGTAAATTAGTAGACCGCCTAGGGTTTAGTGTGGGCCATGTGAAGGGGGCAGGCCCAAGCCAAGGCCAAGGCTACCCAATCTTAGAAGAATATCGCCTCAAGTCCATGACTACCACTACGGTCAGTGGCATGGCACGCGGTGTGGTTTGTGAGGCCAAGGAAGTAGCTACCTAAGGGCTCCTCAATGTGGCTTACCTTCACGAGACACTTCACGACCAATGGTCTTGACCACGGTTCGTGGGAAGGCTTGTGAAGATGCCCTAGAGTTAGGGAAGCCGAGACAATTTAAATCCAAGTAGTACCCCATTTTCACGACCATATTCACGACCAGTGTTCTTGACCATGGTTCATGAGGGGTATCATTAAGTTCCCTTAGGTTTAAGGAAGGCAATACCTTGAGGCCAAGCCACTGCCTAGGGACCCCGACCATCACCACGACTCGTGGCCTTGATCACAGATCGTAGGGTCTCGTGCTCATCCCTTGGTTTTATGGAGTCCAAGACACAAATCCCTGATAATGTTCCAATACCACGAGCAGGACCACGGTCAGTGACGATGACTATGAACTGTGGTTCCTCTCATGAAGCTTGGACAGTTGGCTACCAAGTGGAGGAGATTTTAGAAAATATCAAACGTGGGAACTATTGGGTGGGGTCATTTTACCTAGTATTTAAATACATATATAAGATAATTTTAAGCTTTGAAACACCAATTTAAGTCGCTTTATCACAATACCCAAATCAAAATCCCAAAATACTCTCCTACAAAATATTTCTCTCTTTACAAAACCCAAGGCTTAAAGAAAAAGAAAGAGCTTGAAGCTTAGGTCAAGAACAAGGACCCAATTGTCGAAATTTGTGTTAGGCATTTTACTAAGGTATGTTTATATTTTCATATATGGGTTCTTCCACCCATAAAGTTCCCTAGAATTCTCGAAATCTCTAAATCTGTGATAAAAAAAACCCCAATCTAAGATAGCTTTCTTCCAATGTGTGGGTTTTGTTGGGTATGATTCCAATTGGTTGAATAATACTTATTTATATTTAATTTAGTGTTTATTCATGATATTATGATGAATTTATGTGAATTTCATGGTTAACCCTAGAAATCAAAGTATGTGGGTTTGTGCCTTGACAAGAGAAATTGATGATTCTTGATAGATCTTCAAAAAATTGTTATCATACATAGAACTTGTTCAAGAATAGGAATATGAAATAATGAATTGAACTAGAATTATAAATATATGATAGATCATGAATTGTAGTGATTGAAATTGGGACATTATGATAAATTATGCTTAGAATTGCATATGACTAGGGCTGCTGAGTAATATGTCTTGTGATCTAGCCTAGTATGATGATTGTGGAGTAAAGCTTGAAAGTAGGGCTTGAAGTCATAAAGTTTATCACTAGGTCTTAGAGAATAAGTATAATATCATGACATAGCTTGCATAGAATTGGTATACAAATAGATAGAGTAGTTATGGAAGGCTTTTACTCACATGACCAACTTAGAACTATATGAATACTTGTGTGTAGAATCTGAAAGTTATTCTCACATAAAATGGTTCTAGATTGACAGGTAAATCACCTAAAATAAATCAAATCTTGTTAGAGTAGTCTCACGGCATGACACGACATACAAGACTCTGAAGAGCCGCTCACAATACTCATAATCTTTCATTGCATTAGATATAGAAATAGCACAAAATTGAAACTCATTTAAATCAAAAATATCAAACTTCATTTAAAGAAATACTTTGAAAATACACAACGGAAGTCTAAATCTCAAATGTCCACTCTTAGATACAATCTCAAAACATAATAGGGACACATCCCTTTACAATAAAAGAAAAGACTACTAAATGTCTATTACATGAAAGATGAAACATATGAGCTCTAGTCATCGAATCCATGAGGACATACCAAGTCATAGAATATCAATCCAAGCACTTCAATCTAGCTATATAATCACTTTCCAGAACCTAAACTTGTAGTAGGAACATGAAGAAATATGGGTTAGCACCAAAAATGTACCAAGTATGATGACCATGCAAAAACATGCTTAAAAGGGGACATTTTGTTTGAAAGTCATGCATGTGCCATTTTGATAAACACTCATGAATATAATTACAATAGACATCATATCCAAACATAATCCACATACAAATCATATCTTTACATTAGGACATAATCAACATTTAAGCCATTACTTTCACATTAGCCTTCACCTCAAGTAACCCTCAAGCTACACCTTGTGCAATGTATGAATGACATCCCATACCACCACCCACGACAGGTACCACCTTAAGGTCACTAAAAGTGAACTTACCATTTAACTTTTCCATCTTTAGACCATATTCATTCATGAGAAACATAACTATATCTAAAGTAACTCTCTAAGTCATACTTGTGAAATGTATGAGTAGCATCCCATACCACTACTCACACTAAGTACTCTCTTAAATTAATCATACACAAGGCACCTTCATACTCATTATGTCATGACAAGTAAAGTAAAGTATAAGTACAATCCAAGTAAAGTATGCATATTCTCTTTTAGACTTTACATTACATTCTTTATTAGCTTCATTTCGAACACTTTCATTCTTTAAGGACACATTCATTCATTGGTCATTAATACCTTAGAGAGATCACTATAGCCCTCTAAAAGCCTAATCGTGCAATGCATGGATACCATCTCATACTACTACCCACACTTCATAGAACTTCTCAAGAAACTACAATGCACTTCTCACATAATAGAAATAAGCGTTTAACCGACATAGATCATGAGAGTTAGATCATAGAATCTGTTTTTCATATGACCCCACACCATAAAAAGATTGTTTACTTGCCTAAGGTAGAATCGGTGATATCCTAGCTTTCGTAGAAAACCACTGGCTAGTATATACTTATATGCGGGCACATATTTATGGGATAGGAAGATGTTCATTGGAACCCTAGCCTAACATTTGGAGAGTTTCCATCTTTACGATTTTTGCACGGTGCTTAGCCTATATATCCAAGAGTCATTTATTAACATTCATTGTACTTAAGAGGGTTACCATCATTGGTTCTACCGACTCTAAATGCATTACACAAGAAAGGGTTACCAATACTAGGTCTATTGATTCAAGGTTCATCAAAGATAGCTCATAAACTTACCAAAAATGGTGCCATCTAAATTGGGTCTATAGATATAAGGTTTATCGTTTCACACATGGATAGGTTACCAATACTAGGTAAACCGGTCCATGTCTTATCATTCGTAAGTTTCAAGACTCATCATGAAGGGTGCCATTAATCCTTGGGTCTACCGATTCAAGACTTGGTCTAGAATACTTTACCATTTAAATATAAAAGGGGTACCATGACTAGGTCTACCGATTCATGATCATTTCATCAAGACACATTCAATAGTAATTTATCAAAGGAATTTCATAAGCCTATCGATTCATATTCACTAAGTCACTACACATTCTTACACAAAAGAGGGTGTCTAAGCCTACCAACTCAAGTTACTTCAAATTCACTAATTCATTTATACAAGAATAGGATACAAGCTTTTTCCAATTCAAAGTGTGTAATACATTAAGGAAAAACCCTTCAAGTGCTACCATCATCATTCATGAGTGTGTTAAGTGAGATTAAACCTTCAATCATAACATTATCACCTTCTAAACATGATCACCGTACTTTAGTTGAGAACACACGCATTACACGTCTTGATCACACATATATCCTTTATGCATATATAGGTATAAGGAACTTAATCATCAATACAATACCACAATGTACAAGATAACATCCACCTTTCAAGTGGATCACCATCTTATTTTACATTTCTAATTCAATAACAAAGTGATCATAACTTGCCTTCAAGGCCATAAATCTCAAATCACAAACACACCAGTAATTCACCATAATTAAGGCATGGATAATGATACAATTTAAAAATCTAAATCATTTCAGACCAATTCTATTCACATACTTGCATAATTAAGGAACCCACTTCATAATGGAACAATTGGGAAATAGAAAGGATTCATGGGTTCATAGAGAATTTCCTTCATAAATCATAAATAAGACATCAGTTCAACAATATAATGCCATTAAAAACACTTTTAAATTGTTTAGTAAGAGAACTTGTGAGATTTAAAATATCTTAATGTATTAAAATATCTTAATGTACTTAAAATAACTGCCTCAACACTTAACTAAGAAAAGGGTTAATTTGCCACTTCACCCTTCTCTTGGCCGAGATTGCACCAGTAAACAAGTGCTCACTTACGCCCTGGACTCGCGGATCGTGCTGCTGGTCCATCATCTGGGGATGCAGCATGAGTCTGGGGCCATTGACCTATGGGGCGTGAACCCCATCCATAGGTCACCCACTTTTTGCAAACTCAAGGTTTACTTTGGGTTTAGACTTAGGGTCCTCCTCAAGGACCCTTAGGGTGGTCTTTCGGGGGTCGTACCTCAATATCTAACCCCTAAAAACCTCAACCATGGACTGTGACATTATTCAATACATTTGAACTTAAAACAAACTCATGCACTCACTAGTTAAGCTCTAGTTTCTCTAATTTGTTTTACCGGTCTTTACATTATCTCCCATTTAGGAAAATTTGTCCTCAAATGATACTTTAAACACATGGAAGGTTTAATAACTCAAGACTAGCATCCCATTGTGCATGCAACATCATAAAGAATGTACAAATACTAGGACGAATCATCAGCTCCACATCATCAAGTTTAATGGAACACAAGCAAGTAGGAACTACATCTACAAATTCATTATGCATCAAAAGCTTACATTTACATTACATTGGAGGAACTTCTTTGTCCAATTCATGTCATGCTAATCATAAATCATTAAGAAAAATATGTATCTCTTTACAAGATACCATATATGCATGTAACTGCTTGTTCAACAAGTCAACTCATGAAGCTTTAAAGCAACTTATACTAGATGCATATCAACATGAGGAACATATATAATCAAATTCATTTTCACACTTTAAAAGAATTCAACTAGAACATGCATATCATATGGAAGCCATGGAAAACTCATTAACACTCGTGACTCCAAAACATGAAACAAACTACAAGGAAACTCTAGGTCTCAAGCTTGAATAGGAATAGAAGAAAAAGACAAGGACGCTCTCATGGACTAATTCTTCAACATACTATCCCCCACATAAGATAAAACCCATCTTAAGTTAACATAACATTAACATAAGAATCTCAATACAACATTCACAACTTATAAGGGATCAAAAACTTATTGGTGCCTTCACCTAGAAGGGCTTTCTTTGTCCTTGTTAGCTTGGAGCACATAGAAATGGTTCTTCTTGAAGCATCAAGATCCGAAACATTAGGAGAAGCTACCTTAGACTCTCTTCCCTTGGTCGTAATGCTTATTATTTCCACAACCATAGCACCCACTAGTACTGGCTAGACACTTCCCAAAATGTTTCTTCCCACAAGTGGTGCAAGTAGGCTTAGAAAATGGAGATCCGTTTTCTTTAATTTGGTTAACATTAGGAGTACTTGAGGAATCTTTGTTTGGAGTTCTCTTCTCAAAAACCTAGATTGGCCTTGCTCATCAGACCTTGACCTCTTCAACTCCTTATTATTTTTATTAAGTTTTGACTCTTAAATAGTTTGAGCATAGACCATAAGTCTAGAGATGTTCATGTCATCATGGAGCATTATCGTACGACACTCTTCCTCAACTATGTCGGATACCCTGGTCACAAACCTACTCATTTCATCTCTATGGTCTGACACCAAAGATAAAGCATACTTAGACAATTGGGTAAACTTCAAGGAGTACTCTTGCACATTCATGTTACCTTGCCTACTATTAATAAATTCCTCCATCTTAACCTCTCTCTTTCCACGGGGGAAAAACCTACCAAGGAAGAGCTTCCTTAAACAACTCTCATTCTATAGGACCCGCTCCTACCGGCCTATTAACTTTCCATTAAGTGAACCAAACTTGTGCAACATATTTCAATTGATAGGAGGAAGATCCATTTTTTCAATTGAAGTCACCCCTATAACACTCACTACCTTATATATTTCATCCAAGAATTCTTTGGGATCCTCTCCTGCTCTAGATCCTAGATCCTAGAAATATCAGAGGATTCATCCTTACAAAGTCCCTCAACCTAGAAGCCATAGTACTCACCACAGGGTTCACATGAGCCTCAACACCCCTAGTAGCTTGAGCCTTCATGGCTTGGGCTTGAGTGGCGATGGATTGAGCTTGAGACGTCATGGCTTGAGTTATCATTTGCATAGTGGCCCTAAATTCTTCTTGAATCACATGCATCGGGTCTACGAGAACTTGTTCACCTTGAGGAGCTTTTTCCTCTTTAAGACCTTGGGGCACTTGGGAGAAACTCCCTCATCTATATTCTTCTCTTCTGCCTTTCTTGGGTTAGATCATGTATTCGTCTTCCAATAAACACAAGAGAAAGATTAGGAAAAGGACACTTATAGATATACACTTGAAGGCACAACTTCAAAAAAATGAAAGAATTGTAAATCCTTATCGTCCTATAGCCTCTCAGTCATAGACGTGTCGCGACTCCCACCGATGAACAAGTCTCTCCATGACATGGCATGTGAGACATCAATCGTAAAAACCATTCCCAAAACCTTATGCTATCATACCATATTTGTCTCGCCTCGATATAACCCCTTAGGCATGACATGTTGTACAAAATTCTAAAGAGCCTCAAACAAGCATCATAGTCTTTCATTGCATGTGAAAGAGTCCGGAATTAAAACTCATTTACATTGAAAATATCAAACTTCATTTACAAAAATACTTTGAAAATACAAATGAAAGTCTAAGTCTCACATGACCATCTTAGACACAATCTCAAAAGATAATAGGGACACGACCCTTTACAATTGAAACTACTAAATGTATATTACATGAAAAACGAAACATATGAGTTCTTGTCCTTGAATCCATAAGGACATACCAAGTCTTGGAGAAGCACTTCAATCTACCTACACATTCACTTGTCGGAACCTACACTTTTATTAAAAACATGAACAAATATGGGTTAGCACACAAAAATGTACTAAGTAAGATGACCATGCAAGAAATGCTTAACAGGGGACATTTTGTTTGAAATTCATGCATGTGCCATTTTGATAAAACTTCATGAATATAAGCATAATAGACATAATATCCAAACATAACCCAAATACAAACCATATCTTCACATTAGGACATAATCAACATTAAGCCATTACCTTCACATTTAGCCTTCACCACCTTGAACCATCATCTAAGGTAACTCTAAGTCATACTTGTGCAATGTATGAGTAGCATCTCATACTACTACTCACACTAAGTACTCCCTTAAAGAAACCATAAATAGGGCATATTTATACTCATTATGTCATGACAAGGAAAGTAAAGCATAAGTACAATCCAAGTAAACTATGCATATTCTCATTTAAACTTTAAGTCAACATTCTTCATTAGCTTCATTTCGAAAACTTTCATTCTTTAAGGACTCATTCATTCATTGGTCATTAAGACCTTAAAGAACTCACTATAGCCCTATTAAAGCCTACTCTTGCAATGCATAGATAGCATCCCATACTAGTACAGACACTTCAAAGATTTTCTCAAGAAACTAAAATGCACATATCATCTAGGTAATAAGTATTTAACCGACATAGACCATGAGAGCTATATCATGCCATCCGATGTTATATGACCCCACACCATAAAAAGGTTGTCTACTTGCCTCAGGTAGACTTAGTGATATCCTAGCTTTGGTAGAAAACCACTTGCTAGTATATACCCTATGTAGGCACATAGTTATGGGATAGGAAGATGTTCATTTGAACCTAGCCTAACAGTGGAAGAGTTTCCATATCTTTCCATATTTGTTCGGTGCTTATCCTGCATTCACACATTCACATTCATTGTACTTACGAGGGTTACCATTATTGGTTCTACCGACTCTAAATATGTTACACAGTAAAGGTTTACCAATACTAGGTCTACCGATTCAAGGTACATCAACGATAGCTCATAATTTACCAAAAAGGGTGTCATTTTATATTAGGTCTACTGATATAAGGATTATTATTTCACACATGGATGGGTTACCAACACTAGGTCTATCTGTCCATGGCTTATCATTCATTAGTTTCTATACTCATCATGAAGGGTTTCATTAAACTTTGGGTCTACCGGTTCAAGACTACGTCTAGAATACTTTATCATTCATAGATGAAAGGGTACAATGACTAATTCTACCAATTCATAATCATTACATCAAGACACATTCAATAGTCATTTATAAAAGGAATCGATAAGCCTATCGATTCATATTCATTATGTCACTACGCATTCTTTACACAATAGAGGGTCTAAGTCTACCAACTCAAGTTACTTCAATATACATTACATTAATTTACACAAGAATAGGATACAAGAGTCTACCAATTCAAAGTGTATAATACATAAGGAACAACCCTTCACATGTTATCATCATCATTCATGATTATTTTAAGTGAGATTAAAACTTTAATCACAACATTATCGCTTTTTAACATGATCACCTTACTTTGTTTGAGATCACACACATACATTACACTTCTTGATCACACATAGATCATTCATGCATATATAGGTACAAAGAATATAACCAACAATTCAATACCACAATATACAAGATAATAAATACCTCCATCTTTCAAGTGGATCAACATCTTATTCACAATTCTAATTCAACAAGATAGTGATCATCACGGGACGTCAAGGCCATAAATATCAAATCACCAACGCACCAATAATTCACCATAATTAATGCATGGATAATGATACAATTCAATAATCTAAGTCAATTTAGGCCAATTCTTTTCACATACTTGCATAATTAAGGAATACACATCATAAGGGCACAATTGAGAAATAGAAAGGAGTCATGGGTTCATAGAGAATTTTCCTCATAAATCATCAATCAAAGAGCAATTCAATCATATAAATGCCATTAAAAACACTTTAAAATCGTCTAGTAAGAGAACCCATGAGATTGAATGATACTTGGTGTTATTCTTGAACTTGGAAAACTTTTGAAATTGTTTTGGAATCGACTCTAAAGATGGAAACTATCCATAGATGAACGATCACCATACCTCAATAGATTAAATCCACTAAAATTCACCCAATTAGACTTTCTCTTCAATCCCTAAGCTTTCTTCTTTCTTCAATGGAGTTCGAGAGAGAAGTTTGTTGGAGAGGGAGGGGTTTTGATTTGGGGATTTTGATTAATGAATCTAAAATAGCATTTTTGATGTTTTAATAGTCTTAAAATATCTTAATATACTTAAAATAACCGTCCAAACACTTAACTAAGCAAAGGGTAAATTTACCACTTTACCCTTCACTTGGTCGAGATTGCACAAGTAAACCAGTGCTCACTCACGCCCTGGACTCACGGACCGTGATTCCACTCACAAACCATGATGTTGGTCTGTGTTCTGGAGCTGTAGCATGGTTTTGGGTCCATTGACCTATGGAGTCCATCCACGGGATGTGTGGATTGATCTACGGGGCATGAACCCCATCTGTAGGTTACCCCACTTTTGGAAAACTCAAGGTTTCCTTAGACTTAGGTTCCTACTCAAGGACCCCTAGGGTAATCCTTGGGGGGTCGTAACTTCACTTCTAATACCTAAAACACCTTAACCATGTCTTGGGATATCATTCAATACATTCGAAACTCAAAAAAACTCATACGCTCACTAGTTAGGGTTTAGTTTCTCTAATTTGTTTTATGGGTCGTTACAGGATAGAGTATTCATACTCACCCAAGGATATCTTAGGGTTGAGGATTCACACTCCCCTAAGAGTAGCATGCATCATATTGAATATTTGCATGGTAGCTAGGTTTGAATACTTGTCTACTTCCTTGTATAACTTGGTTTGCATGATAATGTGTCTCCCGTGGTAGTTAGGTCTAGCCTAGTAGGGTTTTATTATTTGATAGTCTAGAACGATAAATAGTAGAGCATTGAGTAAGTTAGCCTAAAGAAGTACTCATTGTGAATGGTATTATTCATACATGACACACATATGACTTAAAGCTACTTATGAAGTGTTCTCTTATCTGATGTATGTTTATCTTGGATTGTTGCTATGGTTGCCTTCCATGATATGATTGATTTAACTTGGTAGTTCCTTGTCAATATGAAGTAGGTCAAGAATGACACTTGTGAATAGTAAGCATAGATCTTGTGACTCCAAGGACATGCTTAGTGAGTCTGGTAGTAAGGGATGACATACATGCATTGCACAAGTGTGCTTTGAGATTACTTAAGAGTAGAGTACTCTTATGACCTGAAAACCTAACTCATGACTATGAATGTGGACTATTCCCAAGAATGACAAAAAAGAGGTACTTAGCTTGGATGGTATTATGGGATGTTATTCTTGTCTTGCACAAGTATGTTTTGAGGAGGCTTGTGAAGTAGTTATCTTGTAATATGAAAGACTAGTGGTTGAATAATGTAGTATGAAAGTCTAAGTAAAGACTATTCCATGAACACGATGTATTCTTCTATGCTCATTAACTATGTCTTATGTTGGCTTATGATTATATGATGTTTATGTTGAAGACTGTGTTATGACTATGTTATTATCTCTTATGCTTATGCATTATGTTGACTAACTATTTCGAGATACTCTTATGATATTGTGCTAGCTACATACTAGGTATATTTTGTACTAACACGTACTTTGTCTACATTCTAGTCAAATGTAGGGTTAGGAGATTGAGTTTCTTTGGAGGCTAGCTTTTGAAGGAGCAAGAAGAGTTGAAGATTTGGTGACCCTCATAACATCGAGAACAATCACATTATTTTCCTTATGTCATTTATTTATGTTTTAGACTTTTGTAGGGGCTGTGTTTCAAGAGTTTTATAAAGAGTTTTAAGTAGATGGTTAGAGATAAAAGTGTAGTAAAGACTTTCGCTTGCTTTTATGAAAATGACTTAGATTGTATGGACAAAGTTTTAAAATTTTCGCACTTCTATATTATATTATGTATGATATGTTAAGAGTTTGTATAAGACCCCTTCAGGGCCAAGTATGTTATGTTACGTCTAGGGTGTACCCTTGGTCCGTGAAACATCCTCCTCCTTTCCCGGCTTAGGGCAGTTTTTGAAGGGTTTTGGGGTGATTTACGTCTAATTTAGGTGTTTTAAGAAGAAGGAGAAAATAAGACTTCGTTTACATTTTGTCTCGCCTATCCCGCTCAAGCGCTAGCTTACCCTTCCGTGGCACTGCTGCCCTGGTGGGACAGCGGCCCAGTAATATCTTAAATTTTTGCTCTTCCTAAATAACAATGGTTCGGATCGTTAAAGTTTATTATAGTGGCTATTTGTGAAAGTTCCTCTTTTTTATATTACTTTCTATTCCATTTTCGGCTATAGGGTACATGTATCACAACCCGTCATAGATATGTTTCTATCATGTTTAAATGGTCGAGATACATTAGTTAATACTTTTGAAGTAAATGTTATAACTTATTTCCATAATTAAAGGAATCCTTATGGGAAATTAAGTAACAAAATGGATTTGAATGGTCCTTATATATTAACTATTACTCTCTCAATCCACTTTTAATTGTCATGTTTCCCCTTTTCAGAGTCAAACTATAAGATTTCGGCTATGAGCAAAAAATTCTAATTTAAAAATAATTTTTGTATAGTTTTTGAACATATAAATTTTTTGTTTAAAATACCGAATCAATATAATCTAATTTAACTTTAAAAATTAGTTAAATTGACTTTTGAAAAACGCAATATGACAATTTAAAATGGACGGATGAACTACCAATTTTCCTAAAAAATCCAAATTATAGCTTCTTTTGAGTAATACTCTAACAACTTTTGCGTATTTATTTTTTTGATTATCCTCGGATAACAATTTTTAAGTATAATTACTTTAACAACTTCTAAAAAAAATCTGATTTCTTCCATTTATTTTTTAGCAGCAACAAAGTGAACAACATTTTTCAGAAATTTGAATTTGTTTTTAAAATTTCTTAAAATTTTTCATGTTTAGAAAACAATGTGTATCTTGCACTATGTATATGATTCATGCGTCTACTTTCATTAAATGTATTTCATTAGGTGTACTTGCTATAAATATATATTAATTTCTTCTCATTTATTTTCTAGCAACAACAAAGTGAACAACTTTTTTCAAAAATTCAAAGTTAGTTTTTTGAATTTTATGTTTTTTTTTAAAAAAATTGATGTTTAGAGAAAAGTGTGTATCAACTATGTATCTGATTCATGCCCTAATTTCATTAAATGTATTTCATTAGGTATATCTTCAATATACTTGTATTTAAAACTTGTTATGTATATGGAGCATGAAGGGGAAATACATAAAAATATTTAGATACGTCTGGCAAACATTGTGTCTCTAGCAATCCATCATAAATTCACCAAGTTCAGAACAAGATATGACTCTGGATCTTGTCTTTCAACTTCATCTTCTCTGTTTTAACGATCCAGTATTGGCTAAAACATCGGAAGACAAAACCCAAAATCTCGTCCTTTACAATTATCCTTCATTTTCTGGAGCTATTGTGTCACCTTTATCATTCTCGTCTCAACATACCTTACTTCGTCTTGTCTTTCTCTTCTGTTAAATCCTTTAGGTAACTTTTTTTTCGAAAACCTCCACAATAGAAAATGTGATTAAAAAAAACCATCAATTCAGTTTGGATGGTTTAGTGAAGATGATCCATGGGGGAGAAGGAAGAAAAACAAAAAATGGGAGATGAACTTGGGATAGGAGAATGAGGATGATGGAAGAGAGGGTAGATAGAGGTGATGGAGAACGTGGGGGTTGGGAGATACTCCTTTCGTCCGGAATTGTTTGTCATGTTCTGCTTTTTGAAAGTCAATTTGATTAATTGTTAAAGTTAAATTAGATCACAATAATTCAATGTTTTAAAAAAAAATAGATATTCTAAAACTATATAAAAAGTACAATAAATTACAATTTTTTTGCATATTAATATGATAAAAAAGTCCGAACGGAGGAAGTATAATATTGGCTAGGGATTTGGGGAACAATTGTTAAAACCTTTAATTAAGGAATTTGAAATTTCACATAACTATTTAAGGGTAATATTAAATTGCAGAAAATTTGGATTGAAATTTGAAAAGTCTATAATATCTTTTTATTTTAAAATAAATTGATTTTTTTTCATTTTTAATTAAAAAGATATAAAAATTAAAAGGGTAAAATTGTTCAAAAAGATAAAATAAAATAGTGCGAAATATGTTATTTTACCTTTCTAGCCAAAAGGTTTTTTTCATTATTTAATGGATATAATTATTTTATACGAGTTTGTGTATCTAATTTAATTTTTTAATATATATGATATAATTATTAAAAAGTGGTATGATAAGCAATATTTTTAAACTATAGGTAAAATATGTATATATGGACTGCGGTAGTCAAGTATATTTAATTATGTAGTTTCCCTAATTTTTTATGAATTTCAAATTAAACTATAGCTTAATTTTAATCTCACTTAGGGATGGCAAAATGGGTAAATAATACGGTTATCCATTTGTATTATCCATTTTAAATGAATTGGGTATCCAACTCATTTAAATATGAGTAAAAAATGAGTAATACTCATATTATCCATTTAAAAGTGGATAATTAAATTGATAAAATGGATTAAAAAAAATTGGATAGTAAGACAGTCTTTTTTTGATAAAAAATCTATAAAAAAATAAAATTTTTGGTTACATTTAATTTGGGACAGAGCGGTGGTAGGGGAGGGCTGGTAAGAGGTGCACTGGTAATCTTTTTGTTAAATACTTTTTTCTTTTTTTTAAAAAAAAATTTTGTTAATTTTTTTTAGAGTGGGTATGGTA
>NC_028645.1:57843290-57844050 GCF_001406875.1 Solanum pennellii | reverse complement strand
CCCCCCCCCTAAACCCACCACCCCGTCTTGCATCTCTTTTCCCCTCTCTCTATTCTATCTTTGTAGTCTATCTTCTTCTTTGATTTCAACTTCTTCTTCTTCTTTTTTTAAAGGGAAAAAGGTCAAATATACCCCTAAACTATTTGAAAAGGTTTAAATATATTCTCTGTTTAAAGTTTGGTTCACTCATGTCCTCACCGTCCAACTTTTGGTCCGAATATGCCATTATGGGCGTTAGTTGCCAAGTTGGACATATCCAACTCATTTTTTTATTTTTTTAAATGTCACATGAAATTGACATGTCATTTTGACCTTACCACATGACATTTATATGAAAATGGAAAGATATTGGGACTCATAAACACCTAATTCGACCCATAAATCAACTCCTTTTAAATTTACTATCCGACCCATTTTTATCAATTTTATTTAATTTTTATTTTTTCGGTAAATCCCGAAAATGAGTAATTGATTAATAAAATATAGGAAAAATATAAAAAAATATAAAATTAACGCCAAAAATTCACAAATAAATATAGTAACCTTAAATCTAACATTTTAATATTTTTTTATTTTTTTGGTAAATCTCGAAAATAAATAATTTGATTAATAAAAAAAATACGAAAAGTATGAAAAAAAATATAAATTAAAAACGCCAAAAGTTCACAAATAAATATAGTAACATTTCATTCTACAATTTTTTTTAAAATTTTTATTTTTTTCGAAAAATCTCAAAAATGAGTAATTTACTAAAAAAAAA
>NC_028645.1:57831509-57843283 GCF_001406875.1 Solanum pennellii | reverse complement strand
ATATGAAAACAAAATAAAAAATTTACGTCAAAATTCATAAATAAATATAGTAACCTTAAATTCAATAATTTGAACAGTTTTTTTATTTTATATTTATTTCATATTTTCCTATTTTTTATTTTGTGAATTTTTTATGTAATTTTTATATTTTTTCATATTTTTTGTTAATAAACACATTTTTGGGATTTGTCAAAAAAATTAAAAATTAAAAAAATTTTGAAATTGTTGAATTTAAGGTTAATGTATTTACTTTTAAATTTTTGGCGTTAATTTATATTATTTTCATATTTTTTATTAATCAATTACTCATTTTCGGGATTTATCGAAAAAAAATAATTTTTTTTAAAAAAGTGTTTGAATTGAATTTAAGGTTACTATAATTCCTGGTGAATTTTTGGCGTTAAATTTATCTTTTTTTCATATTATTCCTATTTTTTTATTAATCAATTACTCATTTTCGAAATTTATTAAAAAAATAAAAATTAAACAGAATTGTTGAAAATCGGTCGGATAATTTATTTAAAAGTGGGTTGATTTATGAGTCGGATTAGGTATTTATAAGTCCAAATATCTTTCCATTTTCATATAAATGTCATGTGGTAAAGTCAAAATAACATGACAATTCCATATGGCATTTAAATAAATGAAAAATGAGTTGGATATGTCCAACATGTCAACTAACACCCTTAAGGGCATATTTGGACCAAAAGTTGGACGCAAGGGCATGAGTGAACCAAACTTTACACGAAGGGTATATTTAGATGTTTTCGAATAGTTTAGGGGTATATTTAACCCTTTTCTCTTTTTTAAAATAATCGAGCAATTAATAGTTGTTTAAGATGTATATAAAATTGTATCTTTATTGTATAAAAATATATGGCCATATGCTTTTATATTTTTCAACTGAACTAGGACATCATCATTTATATGTTTTAAAATATGCTTTTATATTTTTCAACTGAACTAGCACATCATCATTTATATGTTTTAAAATGAAAAAATGGCACAGCATGTACTCCCTTTTTATTAACTGGCAATATTTAGCCCATTTTTATTTTTATAACAAAAGAAGTTCTTTTAAAATTGTAATTGGCATAATTTAGCCCTCATTTCTATGAGAAGTTATTTATGTTATTAAAGTTTAGTTTATTGTTTTAATTTGTGGGGAATGTGCACGTGGAAGTTAAAGGGGGTTGTGGGCACTATTTAATTTTTTTTCTCTCCTCTTTCCCAATGTAGACGTTTACATTTATTGGTGAAATAGTATCGATATCGTAAACATCTTCTATTCTTTTAGTTAAAAAGTTTTTGTTTCATATTCTAGCAGTTTTTCGTCCATTCTGCCCTCTTTTTTTTTGCTTCAACTTTGTATTTCGTTATATAACTTTCTTTGATTTTTAAGATTTCAAGCATCTGGTTTATATATTCTGGAAAAAATTTAGGAGATTGTATTTGTTTGTTGGTATCAATTGTCATGATTAAGAAAAAAACCATATAATTTATTTTTAAAAAGGAGATTCTGATTTTGATTTTGTTGATTCTCCACCTAAACCTTCAAATTTTAGTCATGCAAGTACTTTGCAGTATTCGATTCGTTGTAAGGATATTTTTAAAGATAAAAAGCGTGAGTCAATTGGTGCACTTTGAATATTTTTGACTTGTGCAATGCTGAGCATTTTAATTGCAATCCTCATTTACACACCGAAGAAAGAATCTGAAATGTATACAAAGTTTTAGTGAATGAATACACAAATATGTATGCATGAACGCAATGTATATATGAATGCTCATTCCAGTGAAAAAACCCAGTCATGATAAATGATAATTTATTTGATGTTCGATTTTTCGAAAGGATGATACACGAATATGTACACATTAATGCATTGTATACATGAATATTCAATTGCGAGATAAAATTCAAATCTTTTGATAATACATAATTTCAGTCATTTGTTTGAATTTATAAGTGATTGGATTAATGAAGTACATCATTTTTGAAAAGGTATACGTTGTACTAGATAATATAGATTCATATTCTATTTATATTAATTGAATAATACCTTGATGCACTTTCACTTTAAATTGAAACTTCTTTCGAATTGCATAATTTTCAATGACAGACATCAAAATCTTCTTATCATTATATAGTTGACCTTCTGAGGGTACGTTTGCAGCATCACTTTCAATAATATTGCATTGTTGAAAATATGCTATCTCTCGAGCAGCCATATCATTATATGCCATATTATTATATCCAAGTACACTTAAATTGTCTGCGTTCATGTTACTATGAGGTATTATTTGGGTATTGACCTCCTCATATTCTTCTTCAATAATTGAAAGTGCACGATGAATATCTATAGTTTTTCAAGTTATACACAATGGATACTCTTTGAAGTTTCCTGAACCTTTTTTCAATTCAATGTATACTTGTAATTTCATAGTGTTTCTATACACATATGTACATAATTTTCATCAATTTTGTAATAAAAATCAAAAGAATTCAAGAAAGTATTGACATTTTGATGACTTGAAATTAAGCGAGTGAATCCGTTCAATTCAGATGTTTGTTGTAATAACCACCTCATCCATGGAATAATTCACAAAGTTATTTGCGTTATTTCATTCTCCACTATGATGAATCAAAATTATCAAAGATGCCATTTATTTGTTGAAATTTTGTAGTATGTCGTTGATTTTTTTTTTATTAAATTCATGAAGTTTTATAAATTTATGGATGTTGAATCGCTTTTTATCTGAGAAATTTTATAATTTTCCACGTTCCGTTTTTAATTTTGTGTGAGAATGGCGGTTAGTTTCATAATTAAAAAAAATAATAGTTCTCGTAGGTTAATTAATATGGGCTATTTTGTGCTCCTTATTTTTTGAGCTATTTAATGCTATTTAATTAGAGGCTATTTGTATATATATATGTCATTATCTCTTTTAAAATGAATAGGTTTTTTCTTAAATGTATGGATATAAAGTATATCTTGAATATGAAAAGTTAATAGATAAAAATGTATAATGTACGTATATGTTGTATAAAGTGAATACTTATTGTATATGAAAATTGATTTTTAAAAAAATTGTGTGTGGCGCGCGCATGTGCGTGTAGAAAGAATAACATAATGCATATATTTAGGTATGTTTGAGTATGCAATAAGAAATCATGAGATGAAGTTGAAGTTTTGTTTGGATATGTAATTTGGTGTGTTTATGTTATATATTTTCTCATAGACATGAGAATCCCATAAGTTGTAAAACTACAAAAATAGTTCATAATTCAATTTTACTAAATAATCAAAAAATTATAAAATCGCATAATAAGGTGTTACAATCCAGTGTGGTTAATTTTGTTTACTCAATGTAGATAAAATATAGTTTTATTAAACATTAAAGTAGTACTAATAGATTTAGTTGATAAATAAATTTGATAAAAAATAATGGATTTGTTGAATATAAATGATCAAGTAGGAATTGATTTAAAGTAATAGTAAATTTTATGTTGGTTATAAGAATGATAAATTTTTAAAAAGTATATGATTATAAATTTTATTTATATATGAAATAAATGACTAGTAGATATAAATGTTAGGTTATTTTAACAAAATATGAATCTATGAGTCAATTTTTTTATATTAAAAAAATCTCAAATAATAATGACATTTAAAAATTAATTTTTCTTTTGGAGAAATATAAATCATTAGATAGAATCAACGTACCTGTGAAGAAGCTCTATCAATGAGCTTCAAGAAGAAGATGAAGGAAGAGACGAGAGAATGATGAAGAAGAATTGTGTATTATTTTTTCTGTACATATGAGTTTGCATCCTTATATATACAATTACATTTAGGTATATACTAAAGCTACTTAGTCTAACTACTTTATTTAACTAACTTGTATTTAGTTAACTAACTAACTAACTACTAACAAACTTAACAAACTAAAATATTGAAAGAGTACAAGATTAGTTTATAAGTTCTCTTAACACTCCCCCTCAAGCTAAGAATTGAAAAATACATTTTTCATTCCTAGCTTGTCAATCAGTTCTTCATGTTGAGGTTTGCACAACCCTTTAGTAAGTATATCAACTTGTTGTTCTCTTGTTCCTAAGTGTTGTGTCTGAATAAGTCCTTCAAGTATCTTCTCTCTTACAAAATGACAATCTATGTCAAAATGTTTAGTTCTTTCATGGAAGATTGGATGTGCTGCTATTTGAATAGCAGCTTTGTTATCACAAAATACTTTCACTGGCAACTTTATGTTCATTCCTAATTCTCTGAATAAACCTTTTAACCAAACTATTTCAGCAACTGTAGTGGCCATGCTCCTGAATTCTGCTTCTGCAGAGCTCCTTACTGTGCTTTGTTTCTTTGATTTCCAAGACACCAGTGCTCCTCCTAGTTTAATCATATAACCAGTAACTGATCTTCTTGTTTCTACACAAGCCCCCCAGTCTGAGTCACAATAGGCTACCATTTCATTGCTTTTGTTACTTGGCATAAACAATCCAAGACCTGCAGTTCCTTTTATATATCTCACTACTCTGAGTGCTGCTTCCATATGAGATGATTTAGGTGAGTGCATATATTGGCTGAGAACCTGCACTACAAAGGCTATATCAGGTCTAGTCATTGTTAAGTATAATAACTTCCCTATTAGCCTCTGATATTTTCCAAAATCATCAAGTATTAAGTCTTCTGCATTAGCATTTTTCCCAATGACTTCATCAAACACAGTAGAAGTTAGCTTGTGATTAAACTCCAAGGGTGTAGAAGAAGGCTTACAACTTGCTAATCCCAACTCAGACACAAGTCCTAAAGCATACTTCCTTTGATTCTTCAGTATACCTTCCTTAGATCTGGAGAATTCAATTCCAAGAAAATATTTAAGCTCACCAAGATCTTTCATTCTGAACCTTTGTTGTAACTCCTCCCTTATTTGTTGTATATGATGTAAACTGCTCCCAGTAACCAGGAGATCATCAACATATACCAAGATGACTAGAAGATCTTTACCTATGTTCTTAGTAATGAGTGAATAATCATAATGAGATTGTGAAAATCCCATATCAACTAAAGCCTCTGTTAGCTTTAAGTTCCATTGCCTTGGTGCCTGCTTCAGTCCATACAGGGACTTATGAAGCTTGCAAACCATATTTTTCTCCCCCTGGTTTGCAGAACCTTCAGGAATCTGCATATAAACCTCTTCAGGAAGATCACCTTGAAGAAAAGCATTGTGAACATCCATTTGAAAAATAAACCAACCACATGAAGCAGCTAAAGCCACTACTGACCTTACTATAACCATTTTAGCTACTGGTGAGAATGTCTCAGTATAGTCTAAGCCTTCCTTTTGATTGTACCCTTTTGCCACTAACCTGGCTTTATATCTCTCAACTTCTCCAGATGCTTTATACTTAACTTTAAACACCCACTTACAGCCAATAGGAACCTTTGTTGGAGGTAAAGGAACAATAGACCAAGTATTATTGTTTTCTAGAGCATTAATCTCATCTCTCATAGCATTCACCCAATGAGTATCTTGACAGGCCTCTTTATATGTATGAGGTTCAGAAATAATAGAATATGCAGCAAGTGATGCTCTATATGTAGGAGCTAGTTTAGAATAAGTAACATACTGTGACATAGGATATAAACATGCATTTTGTGCACTTTGAGTCACATATGAGTCCAACTAAATAGGTGGCTTAGATTGTCTAGAAGATCTTCTTAGAGGAACTAATGGTGCTGTAATATTAGAGGAAGTCTGAGGCTGTATAAAAGTTGTAGGATTTAAACCTGGAATAGAGGTTTTGTCAGAATCTGATTCAAATGACTCAGTATATGAGCTATCTTGAAGATACAGAACAGGAAACAAATGATCTGGAAAGGATTTAAGATTCTTGAAAGGGAATATATCTTCTTTAAACACAGTTTCTCTGCTTATAAAAAAAGATTTGCAAGTCAAATTATATAAAATATAACCTTTCTTGTTCATAGAGTACCCCATATGCACAGTTGGAACAGCTCTAGGTGCAAACTTGTCTAGAACTTTAGGATCTGTAGCATAGCATAGACTTCCAAACACTCTAAGATGCTGAAGACTAGGAGCTTGTCCAAACAATTTTTCAAAAGCACTCTGCCCTTGTAACAACACAGTAGGTAATCTATTCAGTATGTATACAGCAGTAGTGACACAAAATCCCCAAAACTGTAGAGGTACACCAGCCTGAAACCTTAGTGCTCTTGCCATGTTAAGAATAGACCTATGTTTTTTCTCAACTACTCCATTTTGTTGAGGAGTATACACACATGAACTGTGATGTATAATACCATTAGCCTTGAATAGATCATTCATTTGACTATTAACAAACTCTGTTCCATTGTCTGTCCTTATACACTTAATGCCTACACCAAACTGATTTCTTACCAAGTTTACAAAATCTTTTAACACTACCACAGTATCTGACTTAGTGTACAATAGGAAAATCCAAGTATACCTGGACATATCATCCACAAGTGTTAAAAAATATCTTTTACCATCATGATTAGGCACTCTGTAAGGTCCCCATACATCACCATGTATAATATCAAAAACTGAACCTGAATTAGAAAGACTAGTAGGAAAAGGCAGTCTTGATTGCTTGGCAATTGGACATATAGAACAATGATGATCATGTACAGATACAATGTTCAATTCCTTTATTCTACTTAACACTTTGAGAGGAGCATGTCCAAGTCTTTTATGCCATAGGCTACTTAAAGAATCAACAGTAGAATTAAAGCTAATAGGTCTAATCCTTTTACATGCAGCTTCCTTTGCACATTCTCCAGAAGAAACTTGATCATTTGAAAGCTTTGTTGTGACAGCAGTATTGAGGATATACAATCCTTGATTCTCTTTACCAATCCCCAGGACCCTCCCATTGAAGAGATCCTGAAAAATACAAAAATCAGGAAAAAACACTACTGCACACTTCAACTGTTTTGTTAGTTGTGATACTGATAGAAGATTATACTTGAATTCTGGAACAAACAACACATCCTTTACTACTTTGTCTTTAAGAACCAAAGATTCACCAATATGACTAATAGACACCTGATCACCAGTAGGTAAATTAACTCTCATACTACCCTGAGCATCAAGATTTGTAGACTGACTCATTAAACCAAAGTTGTGAACCATATGATTGGAGGCACCAGTATCTATAATCCAGATAATATGTGACATATCAGACATTAGAGCTGTAAAATTACCTGATGTTCCAGATACACCTGCAGTAGCTACATTGGCCATTGTATCCACTTCCTTACTCTTCCCTTTTCTCAGCATCTGCAAGATCTCATAATATTGTTCTTAAGTAAACATTGACACACCCTGTCCTAAAGTAGTATCATTAGATGACTCATTTGTTCTAGTATTTGAACCTGAAGTTGAGTCAACCATTCCAGACTCATTGCCAGTAGAAGCAGCATTATTTGCATAAGAAGATACTCCTCCTTTCTTCTTTGGATAACCATGAAGCTTATAACAAGTTTCTTTTGTATGACCTTTATAATGACAGAATTCACAGTAGAGTTGAGACTTTCCTGCAGAGTAACTAGTTCTTCCATCTCTATACCCCTTATTTCTATATCCATTATTCTGAAAGTTAGAAACACCCCTTCCTGTTCCTGAGGAAGTTGTATTATTGTTGTAGTATCCACTATGTCCAGAATGAGAAGAACTAAGAGGCATTCTATTACTCATTAATGCTGTTTCAGATGCAGCTTCTGCAGGTGAAAATGTATTTCCTGCACCATGTATTCTTTGACTCTCAACACTAACAATCATAGCATAAGCCTGATTTACACTTGGAACTGGAATCTGCATCAGAACTTGGCTTCTTGCATGAGCATAAGACTCATTAAGTCCCATCAGAAATTGCCACAACTTTTGAAATTGTAAATGCTCAATGTATTGTTTAGACTCAGGACAGGCACATGAGGGACAAGGAATCAATGTTTCAGCCTCATCCCATAACTCTCTCAATCTTGAAAAATAGATTGACACAGAAGAAGTTCCTTGTGACATAGTGACTAATTCTTTGTGAAGATAAAAGGCCCTAGATGCATTTACTTTATCAAATCTTTCACGTAGATCTTCCCACACTGAATGAGCATCAGATCCATAGATCACTGTACTAATCAAACTTTTAGACACAGTATTCATAATCCATCCAAGAACAATTGCATCGCATCTATCCCATACATCATGTAACCATTCAGAATACATTTCCTTTTTACATGTTCCAAGTAGAAATCCTAACTTGTTTTTACCTAGTAACACAAGTTTTAAAGATTTGCTCCACAAAGAATAATTTTCAGAACCCAATAATTGAATTGAGATCAGAACAGAACCTTGGGTATCTGAAGGATGTATAAAGAGAGGATGATTGTGATCTATTTTGGCAGTAGTTGTAACTGGAATTTGTTGTTGAACTTCACTTGAAGCTCCATCTCCAGTTGAAGGCATGATTTGATCGATTTCAACAGCTAACAGTCTTCGAATTAGACAGACACTTGATCTTCAATCCAAGATTCTTAGAACTCTTGTCTTCAGATTAGGAAGAGATTAACTCAGAGATTCAAATTCTCCAGTGGCTCTGATACCATTTGAAGAAGCTCTATCAATGAGCTTCAAGAAGAAGATGAAGGAAGAGACGAGAGAATGATGAAGAAGAATTGTGTATTATTTTTTCTGTACATATGAGTTTGCATCCTTATATATACAATTACATTTAAGTATATACTAAAGCTACTTAGTCTAACTACTTTATTTAACTAACTTGTATTTAGTTAACTAACTAACTAACTACCTAACAAACTTAACAAACTAAAATATTGAAAGAGTACAAGATTAGTTTATAAGTTCTCTTAACAGTACCAAATACTTATTTGATTGAAAAAAGTGGAGTACTCATCCAAGTGTGAAATAATGAACTATTCCATATTGGCTAGACAATTTGAATCTCCATCATCGTCTTTGCACAATGATGTGATGCGAGAACTTACCTCTAGTGTGTGTCCTTTTCTTTCCCTTTCGTAGTAGAAAAGTCATGAGGTTTTCATAAATTCATGCACTTAAAATTATCATATTAATATCCTCTCTTTTGTATCACACGCTCTCATCTAAATAAAACAAAATGAACACAATATGGAAGCACATTATCGATTTAAGCAGAGGCAGAGTCAAAAGTTTGAAAAGGAAAAAAATAAATATGAATATTGCCTAAATTATGATTGAACTTTCATACATATTGAATGATTCTTATTTTTTTTTTCTTAAAGGGTCATTTTGCACTAAGGATAATATCAAATAGTCTTGATATTAAATTATAGTGTTATTTAATTTGTTGTTTGGTTGGTTAGTTTGAGATAACTTATTCCGAAACTAATAATTACTATTGAGTTAAGTTATTCATCTCCTTGGATTGTATAGTAATCTTGGGATAACTTATCTCGAGATAAAATAAGTAAATGACAAAAATATTCTTTTAAATCCTTTTTATATATTACTTTTTATATTTATTAAGATTATTTTCGTAAGCAAATAAATTGTTCTTAAATTTATTATTTTGAATATAACAAACTAAATACTCAATAAAAAATAATTTTCACATAGCTTATCCCATCATAAATCTTAACTAATTTCATTATAAATTATCTAATGATAATATCATAACTTGAATCGAAACAAAACAACTGCTAACTGTTTAGAAAAAAACTTGCTAACCCTCTTTAGAGCGAAAAAGGTATAGAGTGTACTTTGAGAAGGAAAAAAACTAAAAAATTATTTTTATTATATTGCAACTACTAAATATATGAAAAATGATCGAAATGTTCTTTTTGTATTCAAAATGATTTCTATTTAGGATTAAAATAAATCTGTCCTTTTTCTATTTATTGGATAGAAAAATAATATCCTTAACGTATATAAATAGCTGAAAAAAAGTTCCCTCTATCTATTAAATCAAATTTGCCTCTTATGTTATTTTTGTACTTAAAATTATTCTTTCAATAACGTCATAATTATATGACATTTCATTAAATATTAGTTAAATATGTGACATTCGTCTATTGGTCCATATAAAATTTTGACACAATCCAACGAAACCTATTTTAATTTAATGCAACTAAGCAATACAATCCTTTTTCTTCTTCTTCTTTTTCACATTTATTATTTATGTTTGTTATAATGATAACATAAATTAATAAATAATTTAAATGATTTTTAAAACTTATAAATATAAATTATATTTTTTAAATATACTAAATTTTTCTCCAAAAATATGTCAAATTTTTCTCCAAAAATTATGACCAAACGCATCATAAACTTCACTCCAAAATAATTTACTAAAAACATTTGAAAACTTGCTGCCCAATGCTAGCTTAATCTTTGTTAATACTCCTGCATCCCATACTAATTAAAGATTGTCCAGATGTCTAATCGTTGGCTAGAGTTGTTGAGTCCACTTATTCTTGGAAACATGTTTGATTCAAATCTAATTAAGTGCCATATAATTATGTCATTATAAGAAGAGTAATTGTAAACCCCATAACAATAGTAAGAACAAATTCAATTCATGCGGAAGATTGTTTGAGAACACAAAATAGAGTTGAAAGTTAAACGTATTAACATCAAGTTAGACATAAGAATTGAAATTATACACTCTATTTTTTTATTTTATTTTTAAAATTATACACTCTATTTTATTAAAGATTAATTGTGTTTAATTTAATATGAAACAATTAAAATGAGGATAAGTTAATTAGATGAGAACTAAAATTACACTCTACTTAATAAAAGTTTAAAAGGAAAATGTTTGAATATGTCATCGAACTTTGAGAAAAGGCTTGAATATGCTATCAAACTTTGAGAAAAGAATTCATCTACGTCATCCGTTTTAAGTGTGGCTCATCTATATCATTTTCTTTTGAGAAAAAGTTCACCCATGCCATTATTTGTTAACTGAAAACAGTTTCCATTTGCAAATTCATTTCTTACATCTGGTCAATTATGATTCGTCCACATAATTAATCAAATCATTTTTTAAAAAAAAATTGCTCAAACATGCCACCGAACTTTAGAAAAAGTTCATCTATGTTGTCCTTTAAAAGATTGGCTCATTTATGTTATTTTACTTAAAAAATAATGACATGGATGAGTCATTTCTCAAACGAAACGACATAATTACATAAATGTGTAGGGTCCATGCCCATTACAGATAAATTAAAAGGAAGTTGAGGCAGCAAATGTTGAAAAAGAAATTGCTGTAAGAGCTGAAAAAATGATAGATTTGGTGATTGACAAATTAATAAGATCTGCAATCTTTTTTAAATTTGTTATATTTGTCTATGTCATCAATGACATTGGCATGATTTTTACTTCCTATAAATAGAGCTTGCTCATTCATAGAATACACCAAGATTCAGAAAAAAGAATATGTGAGAGCAAAGTGAGGTATCCCATAAATTATAGGGAAAATGCATAAGTACTCCCACAATCTATGCCCGAAATCCCAGAGACACATTTATACTATACTAAGGTCGTTAGGGCTGGGCATAATATGGTTAAAACCAAAAAAATTGACCGAACCGATTTATTTTTAATTTCGGTTTCGGTTTTCGGTTATTTCGGTCGGTTTTGATTTTGAATTTTTACATTTCAGTTTTCCGGTTCGGTTTTTGGTTTTTAGATTTGAAAATTCGGTTAATCGAAAAACCGAA
>NC_028645.1:57811940-57830924 GCF_001406875.1 Solanum pennellii | reverse complement strand
TATATATATATATATATAATTGTTACCCCATAGGTCCATAACTCATTCCTAATCCTCCCAGTCGACCCATCCTATTATTCTCAGCAGCCAGCCAAGCCCAACTACCTAAATTCCTATTATTCTCAGCAGTCAGCCCAACTATCCAAATTCCTAACCCAATTACCCAAGCCAGTTTCCTATCAATTGATAAATCCCTAAATTGATAACTGATACGTCGTAAGTCCGTAACGTCGATCGCCTCTCAATTCTCAGTAAGTCAGTAACGCAGTCATGCAGATACGCTAACGTCGCGGCTGGTCGCCAAGAGCCCGAGACGCCCACTCATAACATACGCCGGTCGCCGGCTCGCCGCAGCCCGCCACTTCCGTCTTATCGTCAGTTCGTCACTCTCACTCATTTCTCAACTCTCAGCTCTCATTTGTCATTACTCGTAACTGTAAGTTAGTCAAATCGTCTTAAACTCTCATCAGTCATCTCTCAACTCTCATGTACTGAACCTATAGTTGTTTCTTATGCTCTTGCGTTGCTTCTGTGAAAATTGTTTGTTTCCTTGTAACAAAGCTGAGGGCTATTGTGACTTTGTGAGGCCTGAACCAATAACCATTTTCATTTTTCAGTATTAAAATTTAAATAGCAGACCTGTACATTTTTTCTAAAGTAAAATCAGCAGTAAATATAAAGTGTAAAAAATATGACACTGTTGCTTTTTCAATAAATGTGTATTTGTTGATTGTTGTTCTTGTTGTTTGTTTCACTTTTTTATAGATGACACAAACTGGAAGTAAGGAAAGTGAAAGTGGAGCTTCAAATGAGAGCATACCTTACACCTCATCTCCCAGTGAGGTTGAAGTTGATGTTGATACTTCAAAGAAAAGAAAAACCATGGAACCTAGAGCTAATTGTTGGAAGCATTTTGAAAAGTTCACCGATGAAAATGGAGCTAGTAAAGCCAAATGCAAGTATTGTGCAAAAGCTTATGCAGCTTCTATATCATCTAATGGTACGTCATCAATGAATACTCATATGAGAACATGTCCTAAATTTCCTCGTGACACCGTAGATAAAGGTCAAAATCTAATTAATTTTCTACCATCTTCAACGGGAGCAAAGGAAGGGGTCATTAGCACTTGGAAATTTGACCAAGCACAAAGTAGGAAAGCTTTAGCCAAAATGAGAATTGTTGACGAGCTACCATTTAGTTTTGTTGATAAAGAGGGTTTTAAAAACTTCATGAGAGTTAGAATGCCGCAATTTCATATTCCTTCTCGTAGAATTGTGACGAGAGATTGTTATGAACTATACCTCGAAGAAAAAAAACTTTTGAAGAAGTTTTTCAAAGAAGCACGTCCAAGAGTTTGTCTTACAACAGATACTTGGACCTCTATACAAAAAATAAACTACATGTGTTAGACAGCCCACTTTGTAGATAGAAATTGGATTTTGCATAAAAGAATAATAAATTTTTATCCTATATCTAGTCATAAGGGCGTGGATATGGCGTCTTGCATTACTAATTGTTTGCTTGAATGGCGTTTGGATAATGTGTTTACTATTACAATTGATAATGCTAGTTCTAATGATGTTACTATGAAAGAAATGTCTAAAAAATTGAGCAATTGGGGAACTAACATTATGGATAGTGACCATCTTCATGTGAGGTGTACGGCACATATCCTTAATCGTATTGTGCAAGATGGGTTGAAGGAAATTGGTAAGTCTGTCAAGCTAGTGAGACAAGCCGTGAAATACATTAAACAATCTCCCGCAAGACTTAGAAAGTTTAAAGAATGTTGTGAATCTGAATTGATAACTTGTAAGAAATCATTATGTTTAGATGTTCCTACTAGGTGGAACTCTACATATTCGATGCTTGATATAGCACAACATTTTGAGCTTGCATTTGAAAGATATAGTTTTTATAATATTGGATACTTGAATCATCTTCGTACCTTTGGTTCTGATTCTTCTAAAAACAAATATGAAACTAGTGTTGAAGATGGAACTAGTGTTGAAGATGAAACTAGTGTTGAAGATGAAACTACTGCAAATATTCTTTCAAGTGTTGACTGAAAAAATGTGAGGTCAATGGTAAAGCTTCTTGAAACTTTTTATGTACTTACTTTGAAGGTCTCTGGTTCTAATTATGTCACTAGCAATAAACATTTTGTTGAAATTGTTGAACTTAATCTTATTTTGAAAGAGATGATGACAAATGAAGATCGTAATTTGAAAGAAATGGTGAAAAGTATGAAAGAGAAGTTCAAAAAGTATTGGGGTGAACCACAAAAAATGAACAAGATGATTTTTATTTCATATGTATTGGATCCCCGTAACAAGCTTGATTATGTTCCATTTGCAATTGTGGATATGTTTGAAAAAGAAGTTGGGGAAAAGCTATGTTCAGAAGTGAAAAAATACATGAACAAACTGTTTGAGTATTATATCAAGAAATCCCCAAAAAGCTCTTTACATGTACCATCTTCACCCACTTTATCTAACAATTCATCAAGTATATCTAGTGTGAGTGTTGTGACAACTTTATAAATATAGAAAGAATGAGAACGAAACAACAATTTGAGAAGCATAAAAAAGTTAGTGGAAGTTCAGCTAATAAATCAGAATTAGAAAGATATCTTGCGGAAGATATTGAGACAGATAGTGATGACTTTGATATATTAATGTGATGGAAAGTTAATGAGCCGAGATTTCCTATTCTCGCGGAGATGGTTCATGATGTGTTAGTCATTCCCATTTCAAGTGTCGCATCAGAATGTGCATTCAGCACAGGAGATCGTGTTCTTGATCCCTTTAGGAGTTCATTAACTCCTAAAATTGTGCAATCTCTTATTTGTGTTCAAGATTGGCTTAGAAGTGAGTCTTTTTCAATCAATATTGAAGAAGATTTAGAGTATCTTGAACAACTTGAACTTTGTAAGAATTTGATATTTGTATTAACTATATTGAAAATAATTTTGTTACTTGTGTTTCTTAACAACTAACAAATTCTTTCATATATTTTTAGATTTTGCTTGTATGGGACTAGATCTAGTTTAAAATTGATATATAATTGCAGCTTGTAAGTTCAACTATCAACTAGTGATGTATGGTAACGAGTAAGTAAATAACTTATATACATAACTTGCTTGATAAATTTATATATTCTATTATGAAATGTAGATCATTTATCTAAAGAGCTTTATTTTCTCGCAGGTCCATCAATGTTTTGTTAATTTTTTGGTTGCTATCTGCTAGAACTTGGGAGCTATTGCAATGGAGGTTGCAACGATGTTTTGTTGATTTTCTAAATCTCTTTGTTGCTGCAAGTTGCAATGAGCCAGATAATGATGACTTTAGTTTGTAACTGACTCTATTTTAGTGATGGATACAAGTTTGTTGAACTTTCTAGTGTTGTTGTCTTGACTTTTGATAGAGGTTGCAACGATGTTTTGTTGGTTTTCTAAATCTCTTTGTTGCTGCAAGTTGCAATGAACCAGATAATGATGACTTTAGTTTGTAACTAACTCTATTTTAGTAATGGACACAAGTTTGTTGAACTTTCTAATGTTGTTGTCTTGACTTTTGATAGTTTTTTATTATTATTCTTGACCAGTTGTTAATGTTATTGCTGTTGGCTAGAGCTGGGTTATGCTCAATACGTTTATTCTCCAAATTAGAATATAGTGGGATAAAACTTGTTGATCCCTTTTGGATTTTTCCATGTTTAAGTGCTTTTATTGCTTAAAGACTCAATTTTTAGTATGTCATGATGGCTGCTTTGCCATTTTTTTTTATCTGGCTAGCAGCTGAGAAATTCAAAGAAATGGGAAAAAGGATAATCTAGTCCCTTGTGGATTTTTCATGTTTTACTAATTGAGTCGATATCTAGTCATCACGATGGCCGCTTTATCATTCTTTGTATTAAATTTGATTAAACCAAAACCGAACCGAAATAAACCGAACCGAATTTATAATAACCGAATCAAAGCGGATTTATTTCGGTTTTATTTGGTTTCACATTTGGCCAAACCGAAAACTGAAAAACCGAACTGAACCGACCGAACGCCCAGCCCTAAAGGTCGTATTACCCCCTGAACTTATTTTATAAATAATTCCTACCCCTTTTCGACCTACGTGGCACTAGTTTAAAAAAAATCTCAATACACGCTAGGCTCACAATATAGTGTCACGTAGGTCGAAAAGGGGTAGAAAATTATTTATAAAATAAATTTAGGGGGGTAATAAGACCTTAGTGTAGTATAAGTGTGTCTCTGAGATTTCGGGCATAGGTTGGGGGAGTACTTGTGAATTTTTCCCCAAATTATATAAGAAAATAGTTCGTGAAGAAAAATAAAGCGTGAGCGATATTTTGGTAAGGTGGTAAATAAAAAGAGTGTTATTCCTTTTGAATGCGTTGTAGTCACTTTGAATATTGTATTTGTGAATACCCAATATAAAATTCCTTGTTATAGTGATATTAGTTGCTCCTCTTGGCTCATAGTTTTTTTCTTAGTTAAAAGAATTTCAACGTAACATTCTTGGTGTCATTATTTTTCCATTTTATTTTTATTATTTGGATTATATATATTTTGTGTTAGTCCATATTTTGCCAGCAAACTTGTATCAGAGCCAAGGTTTTATCTGAGTATACTCTGTGGTTGCATCACAGTTTGTACATACACATCAGAAAAAAATCACTTTGATTTGCAATAACTACAAATTTTTGGGATAAACAGTGTTAGCCAACACAAGTAAAATCGTTACTTCAAATAATGTTAATGATGTCATTTGAAAATAAAAAATGAAAAATCTGTTTTATGTCAAAAAAATTATCAACTAGTATTTACCATTGTAAGCCTGAAAATAAAACAGATGAAGAGTGAAATTTTTTACTCATACGGGTTTGTGAATTTATTAGGCATTGAATTGACAAATAATGTGTTGAACCATATTTATGGAGAAACACATGCTCAAATCTTGTGGAAGCATCTTGAAAGTTTGTATGGTCGAAAAGATGGAAATAATAAGGTATTCTTGATAAAACAATTGCTAAGTCTAAAATATCATGATGGTTCTCCAATAACAGATCATCTGAATAATTTTCAAGAAATCATGAACCAATTATTTACTATGGACATCAAGTTTGATGAAGAAAGTCAAGACTTGCTTCCACTTGATTCCCTCCCAGACTCTTGAGAAACTTCTTTATCAAATTCTACTCTAGATGGTGTGATCTCTACGGATTTTGTCAAAAGTAGTGTTTTGAACAAAAAAACGAAAAGAAAATTCTAGATTATTCTTCGTCAGATGTCCTAGTGACTTGTCCTAGAGGGAGAAACAAAAATCGTGGTTCTTAGATTAGAGAACAAAACAAGAGCAAATATAGAGGCACAGTTAAGAATATTGAGTGTTTTCATTGTAGCATGAAAAGGCACACAAAGAAGTTTTACCGACAGTTGAAGAGGGAGAACAAAGACAAAGATGATACTAAATAAGATGAACGAAAATTTCCTAGCCACCATCACTATCGGATATCTTTTTACCGTCCTTGATGCGGATATGATAAATATTAATTGTGATGAGTCAATCTTAATTGCGGACACTAGTGTCACATCTCACGTGACATCAAGGAACATTGTTTCTTTTCATATACTTTAGGTAGTTTTAGACCCTTGAGTATGAGTAATGATATTGTATTTAGGGTGGTTCGTATTTGTGTTATTTATTTGAAAACTAGTGTTAGAATTAAAATAGTTTTGAACAATGTAAAGCATGCTCTTAATATTTGTATGCACCTAGTTCCTGTGGTATTTTGAATGATGAAGGTTATGATAGTACTAATGGTGATGAAAAATGGAAGGTTATTGAGGGCTCCTTGATTGTGGCTCATGGTAACAAACATTGTGGTCTATGCTGGACTATGACTTCTACTTGTGTTGATATGGTTAGTATGGTTGAGAGCATAGCTCTCCAATATGATGTCATAAGAGGTTTAGCCACATCAATGAGAAAAGAGTTAATTGGCCAAAATAAAATTGTTGTCAGATTTCCTAAGTGCTAAATTAGAAAGTTGTGAGCATTGTTTGGCTGGAAAACAAAATAAAATTTTCTTTAAGTCTAATTCACCTTCAAGAAAGATAGAGTTGTTTGAGTTAGTGCATCCATTTTATGCGGTCCAATGAAGACAATGACATTGGGTGGTGCATTCACTTTGTCACTTTTATTGACAACTTCTCAAGAAAACTTTGGATCTATTTTTTGAAGACTGAAGACCACATGTTAGGTGTCTTCAAGCTATTTGAGAAACTTGAAAGAAACTGAAATGTATTCTTAGTCCTAACAGTGGTGAATATTGTGGAACGTTTGATGAATACTGCAAACATCAAGGTATTAGACAGCATAATACTCCTCCTAAGACTCTTCAGCTTAATAATTTCGCTAAGAGGATGAACAAGGCCTTGATGGAAAGAGTTAGATGTTTGCTTTCTGAAACAAAGTTGTCAAACTCATTTTGGGGTGAGACTTTATTATTTGTTGCACATGTTATTAATCTATCTCCTACTGTTGCTTTGCAAAGTGATGTTCCAAAAAGAATTTGGTAAGGAAAGGATATTTCGATGACCATTTGAGAGTATTTGGTTGCAAATATTTTGTACATGAGCCGAAAGATGAGAGATCAAAGTTAGACATCAAGACAAAGTAGTGCATTTTCATTGGATATAGTATTGATGAATTTAGTTACAGGCTATGTGATCCAATCGAGAAGAAACTCGTGATATTATTTTCATGGAGAATCAAACCATTGAAGAGATTAGCATAATTCATCTTGCTGAAGTTTCTCACACAAGTGTGCATGATTTTGTTGGGCTTGATAATTATGGTGATGCCTAGAATCATGTATCAAATCAACACATTTGTCATGATTCGAACCTACAAAGTGGACGTGATTGGCACTTAAGAACCATTGATGATCCCCAAGAGAACCCTCATTTTGGATGACTATAAGCGTAAGACTAACTTGAGCATACATAAGCATCAAATTAAAAGAAACATTTAAAAATAGTTAATTAAATCTCAAAACTTTGATGAGTATACTTAGTATGAAACATAAGTTTTAAGTAAACAATTTTAAACTGTATGACTCTCCAAAATTGTCAATCTATGAAACCTTTACTATTAAGGACGGATGCCGGTACAAGACCCACGACACCTCAAAGCTACTAACTGCAAAAAAACTATGAAGTCCTCTGAAATACAAGGAGGCTCAATGAAGCTAAATAGAGTGTATTATGATCTCAACAAAGCTAACTAGAGTGTAGAATGATCTCAACAAAGCGCTTGTTGATAATCATGAACACATATATCTGCATCATGAAAGGATGCATGTCAAATGACATCAGTACATGGAATGAAATGTATAAGTATGTAATATGACTGAGTAACAAATAACTGAACTGAATGACTGAAAACAACTCAATATCAATAAATGCACATAAAGTGAAAACCATTTATGCTTTACAATAAGATATGCAACGTAAGCAATATGAAACTAATATACTTTACTTGTGGGAAATTTCTCTAACCGAAAACCATTACGATGAGCCTAGCAATCATATAAGGTTTTGCCTCACGTTGTCAAGGCCATATTATATTTTGTCGGGGTATAAAATGACATCATGACTATGGATCCATCTAATTAGCATTCTTAGAGGCAACGAGGAGTTGTACAAAGAACCAATACTATCCTATCATATCCTACAGTGGCTACGTAGTTCTATGAGACTTTCGAGTCATAGAAGACTTTAATCTAACTTGGTGCTCGATACTATTCCCAAAATAATTAACATAACTTTGTGCGCAGTTCACCCATTTCAAAGTATGGACTTGTTACATTACTTGAAATACTTTTCAAAACATGATACATATTTACCTTCTTGAAAACACACTTATGAACTTACAAGTGTTGGCTTTAAAAAACTTCTCAAGATTTATAACTCAAAATAGGGTTTATAAATCAACTCAAGGATCTAAAAAAAATAATATAGAAACTCAATAATTAGGAATAGAATTTTTGAAAAGAAACATGAACTCAAAAACTAAAAATCAATTTATCTCAAGAATACTCAAATCTAGGAAAAGAATTCTAAATTACTCTTCTACTGATTTGAAAGAAGACGTAGGGAGTGAACGAAACAGTCCACCATTATTATAGCCTTACATACCTGGAAAAATAAAGCTCTTAAAGAATCTTAAAAAAGAACTTGGTTAGAAGCCTTGAAATCCTAGCTTGAAGGAGAACAATCAAGAAATTCTTTCTTGATAGTTTCTTGAAATCTCTATGGCCAAGAATTATGATTTTCATTAGTGATTCATATGAGTTGGAAAGAATGAAATTCTTGGAGAAAGTCTTAACTTGAAAAAGAATATTGAAAAGGATTGAAAGAATCTTGAATGGAGTCTACTATTTTGATTTTTCCTTATGGTTCTGTATTAGTGTTTGAGAAAGAAGAGAATGATGGATTAAAAGATAAAAATTTGATTGTTTTGAGCCTTATATTAGTCAATAAATCCATTTAGAATTTTCTTGCAGGCAAAAAGATACAAAAAAAACTCTTTTTAATATTTTTCCGTCGGCTAATTCGGCATTACGCTATTTCGATTACTAAAATTGTCATAAGTTTTTACTCAAAAAATATATTGACGTAAAATTGGTTACATTGGAAAGTAGATTCAAATACCTTTAATTCGATAGGTTATGAGCCACGTAACTTTTACATTTTAAGAGATATAGTCATTTTAAGTTAACCTAAGTAAAATCTTATGTCAAAACTTAATTGATAAGGAAATTTTCAACTCTACTTTGTACTAGGAGATCCTCGTGACCTTAATTCATATTCAAATCATTTCCACGCTAAAAAAATTACCTTTATACATATTGGTAATGTATGAATCACCTGATATGATCATACAAGTAAATGAAGAATGGTTCGAGTCTTAACATAAAAAATTTTTAAGCTGTTACAACGTTAATGTTGATAATAACAATGATATTATTATTGATGATCCTCCCCCTCATGAAGTTGTAGATGAATTAAATATCCCTCTTAGAACGTCCACAAGATAGTGGGTTACTTTCTCTCGTTATTCACCCAATGAGTATGTGTTCCTCACTGATGGAAAAGAAACTGAATATTATGAGGCCATAGAAAATGAGCACAAGGATCAATGGATTGAAGTCATTCAAGATCAGATGAAGTCTCTGCATGAGAACCACACTTATGAGTTGGTAAAATTCCCCAAGTGCATGAGAGCTATGAATAACAAGTGTGTGTTCAAAGTTAAAGTTGAAGAACATAACTTGAAGCCCAGATACAAAGTTAGATTGATTGTTAAAGGATTTGATCAAAGGAAGGATATTAACTTTGACAAAATATTTTCTCCTGATGTAAAAATGTCATCGATTCATATAGTTTTGGGTTTGACTGCTAGTCTTAATTTAGATATTGAAAAGATGGATGTAGAGACGATTTTTCTCACGATGACTACAAGAAGAGATTTATACGGAACAACATGAAGACTTCAAAGTAAATGGTAAAGAATATTTTGTGTGCAAACTCAGAAAAAGCCTCTATGACCTAAAGCAAGCTGCTAGATAGTGATACAAGAATTTTATATCTGCTATAGGGGAGCAAGTCTATAAAAAGACTTCTTCATTCTATTAGAAATTTCAGACGATAATTTTATCATTCTCTTGTTGTATGTGAATGATATGTTAATTGTGGGAAGAAATACTTTCATGATTGACGAGTTTAAGAAAGAGTAGTGTAAGTCTTTTGTTATGAAAGACTTGGGTCATGCCAAATAAATTTTAGGCATAAAAATTACTAGTCATAGAGATGAAAGGAAGATTCGAAGAAGAAAATTGAACGTGTATTAAAGCATGTCAATATGACGAATGTTAATCTTGTTAACACACATCTTGTTGGTCACATGAAGTTAACCAAGAAGATGTGTCCTACATCAAGGGAGGAAAAAGATAACATGGCCAAAGTTTCATATTCCTCAATCATTGGAAGTCTGATGTATGTAATATTATGCACTACACCTGGTATTGTTCATGCAGTTGGTGTTGTCAATAGATTTCTTGACAATTCCGAGAAGAGCATTGGAAAAATATGAAGTGGATACTCAAGTAACTTATAGAAAGCTTAGGTTAATGTTTGTATTTTGGAGCACCAAATCCAATCTTAAAGGTCTATACAAATGTTGATATGCCATGTGACCTTGATAATAGAAAATTCATTACTGGATATTTGTTTACTTTTTCAGGGGGAGCTATATCATGACAATCGAAGTTGTAGAAGTGTGTTGCACTATCTACAAAGTTGAATATATTGTTGCTACTGAAGCCGTCAAGGAGATGATATGTATCAAGCGATTTCTTCAAGAACTTGGATAGCAACAGATGAAGTATGTTGTCTATTGTGACAGTCAGTGTGCAATAGACTTGAGCAAGGACTCCATGTACAATGCAAGGAGAAATTACATAGATGACAAATATCATTAAATTTATGAGCAACTAAAGAGTGAATCTCTTACATCAAAAATATTCGTACAAGAAAAAAATCCAACAGATATGTTGTCCAAGACAATACCGAAAGACAAATTAGAGTTATGCAAAGAAATTATCGGTATGATCTCTCTTTACAGAAAATGAAAATAGTTCCTTCTTGTGAATGGGTCTGGATAGGGTAAAACTTACCCGCAATGATTTCAATATCTGGATATTTGTAGGGTCAATACACATTATAGATAAACTAAAAGGAAGTTGAGGCAGCAAATGGTGAAATGATAGATTTGGTGGTTGATAAATCGGTAAAATTTGCAACCTTTCTGAAAGTTGCTACATTTGCCTATGTCATCACTAGCATAGATTTGATTTTCTCTTCTTATAAATAGAGTGTTCTTGCTCATTAGATAGAGAGAAAAAAATATTTGAGAGCAAAGTGACGTATTCCATAAACTATTATGACAAAAATAGTATGTGAAGAAAAAATAGAGTGTGTAATATTTTAGTAAGGTAGTAAATCAAATGAGTGTTATTCTTTTTGAGTGTGTTGTAGTCACTTTGAATATTCTATTTGTGACTACATAGTGTAAAATTCCTTGTTATAGGGTGTGTTTAGTACGAACGAAAATGTTTTCTTGGAAAACAAGTGAATTTGTAACTTATTTTCTCATATTTTGGTTGGTGAGTAGAAAATATTTTTAATGTTTGGTTGATCAATGACAAATATTTTCTAGGAAATATCTATTACTTTTTTTTTCTTGAGACTAAATAATACTCTTTAGGAAAGTAAAATCTAATATGAAAATCAACCCCGTTAATTAATTTAGGACCCGATCTCGATCGTTCTAAAAATCGGCCTTGATATTTGACCCACTTCTTTTTTCAACTTTTTTTCTTTTTTTTAAAAAAAAAATTGACGGGGTCAGCGGGAGTAGGGGTGAAATTGGCGTAAAAAAAATTTTAAAAAAATATTGAAATATTTTCCAAAAACGCTATTTTCTTAAACAAATTTTTTTACGGGAATGACCTGGGTAGGTGGTGATTGGGGTAGGGGATGGCATGAAAATGAAAAAAAATTAAATTTAAAATAGTTTCCAAGAAAATTGACGGGATGGACTGGGGTGAAGGGGGAGGGGGTAGAAATGACGTAAAATTGATTTTTTTTAAAAAAATGAAATATTTCCATAAAAATATTTTTAAAAAGTTAGACCAGGGTGGCGAGAGAGGTGGTGGCCTTGTTTGGAGGGAGAAATTGGCGTAAAAATAAAAAAAAAAATTAATGAGCTAATAAGACATTGACTCAAACAACATTCCCTAAAAACAAGGGCCCATTTGGCCATAGATTTTCCAAATAATATTTGTGGAAAAAATTTGATAAATAGTGTTTATCCATACAATTTGTCATTATTTGAAAAATATTTCAAATTCTCAAATACTAGTTTTTTTTTAGTTTTTGGGTCAATCTCATTATTTGGGATCTTTTAAAAATTAAAAATTTACACCAAATTTTAATCTTTTACAAAAACACCCTATATAGTAGTTGTTTGCGTTGTATTACATATTTTTTTTTACGTGAACACCAAAGTATTTATGAAATAGTCAATTAATATGAAAGTGATTATATGGTGGTTGACGAAAATGATGAACAATCGGCTCAGGATAATAAAGTCATGTGTTTTGTCTACTTCACAATGTATGGAATGATAGTTGTTGGACTCACTCCAAACTACTAGTATCATGTACACTACTTGTTACTTGTTGCAACAAAGATCAAATTGACTTGTAATACAAACTTATGGTTCACTTTGATAGTTTTTAAAACTTATGAGCATAAATCATATTTTTCTAAAAAATGACTATGACCAAATAAGAATATTTGAAAATATAGAGAAAAGGCATAGATTCCCCCTTGAACTTGTACCGAAAAGTCATTTATACGCTTCAACTACCATGACGACCTATTAAACACTTTTACTATTCAAAAGTGAATTTAATACCACCCTGTTATGTGCAAAACCACTCTCATAGTATGTGGTGTGTTACACTCGCTGACACCTCAGCGCCATGTCAGAAATTCAATTTTTTTGTTTTTTTTTAACTTTCTTTTCTTTGTTACTTAAATTTTATTTTATTAGTTATGGTTTACACTAATTAATTTCTAATCAATTATCAAAATTTTCTAATAATTCTATCTTCTTCATTGTAAAATGGGAAAGAAGAACTTTTAGCAATGACCACCAAGGGAATTACCCGCAATCTGGAGTTGATTTCGGAGTGAAAGAATTTTTTCATTTCAAAATGTACCCTCAAGAAGGTTGTTTCAGGTTCTTCCATTGATTGGCCATGAAAACTAAGTTTTCATTGTTATTTGTTGCGGATTTTAGTTCTAAATATTTTTCAACTTGTTATTTTTTCATGTTCTTTCTGGAGATTTTAAAAAAAATAGAGATAATAGAAAAATAAGTTTGAAAGAGTTGATTTGGTTCTTGTGAAATCAAACTAGATGGAAGATGAACTAACATGAATATTTGGTAGGAAGATAATTAGTACAAAATAAAAGTCAAAGATAGTATCTTGGTAGGTGAAGTTTAGGCAAACCATGAAATGGTTTCATATTTTTAACCTTGACATTTTTGACATATAGTGATGTCATTGATGACATCAATAGGATGAATTCATTCCTATAAATAAGTAGCTCTTAATTCATTTTCAAATCATCCTCTCACTTGTCTTCTCACCTTCTAAGGCATTTGTGTTCTCTCTCTTGTAGTATTTCACTTGTATTCTTTGTAGAGTGAAATAAATATTGGTGCAGTTGTTCTTTGGTGGACGTAGGATCATTTTGATCCGTACCACGTTAAATATTGTTGTTCTTCCTTGTTCTTAAATTTCACGTTTCCGCTAACAAACTTTCTTTCCATTTTCAATCGATCACTCAATAATAAAAAAATGTCCGCCAAAGCTCAATCAATTGAAACCTTCTGAAATTCAACTCCTTTTTAAAGTAATTTATTTCTTGGTTGTTTCTTGTTAATGGAGTGTGAAGAAGATGAAAGGGTGGGTGTGAAGAAGAAGAGATGTGGGTTTGGGTTTAAGAAATATTTTGATTTTTCATTTTTTTTTATTTCAATAATAATGCTCTGACGCACTGATTTTTTTAAAAATTATTATTATTTTGCCATGTCAGCTTTAGGGGGTTAATAAATTCATTTTTGAATAGCAGAGATGTGTAAGAGGTCGTCACGATAATATAAGCGTGTAACTGACTTTTCAGTACAAGTTAAAGGAGAAATCTATGCCTTTTCCCGAAAGTATATGACTAAGCGCTAGTTAAAAGTTGGACACCGCCTAATTGATTCCCGTTTCTTTAACTTGGAACCCCAACCCCACCCCTTCAAGAGATGATATCCAAATAAATTAATTAAGTAGTACTTGTCCCATCCCGCTACATGACAATTAAATTTTGCGTCCGGATGGGAGCGGAAGGGTCTAGAGTTGTGGAGAGATTTGCAGAGAACTCTAGAACCTTCTAGACTAATATAGAAGACTAAAGAATTCCTTAGAATTCTCTAGAATAACTTTGATATTTTCTTGAAAAGATTTAGAAATTCCAAGAATGTGTAGAATTTTGTAGAGAGGGACTAAAGTGTAAATAAAGAGGGACTTCTAAAGTAAATAATATTTACACTTAGGTCCTTAGGAGGTAGTATAAATAGAGGGTGACATTCATTTGCAAGGCATCCAACCTTGAAACAAGAAAACCAAGAAAGTTGTAAGCAATCTTCCAAGAAATAAAAACCTTCTTTCAAAAATTCTCTAAGTCTTCCTTTCATTCTCTTAGCGATCTTAGTATAAAAGGGCTTACTTGAGCTTACAACATCGTGAAAGATTCGTGAGTAAGTTTTCAAGTGCCGCACGGAGTCTTAGCAAATACTCTAAGTCCGTGACAAAGTGGTATCAGAGTAGGTTTGAGACTAAGGGAATGGCTACTGAAGGAGACATAAACGGCACTAGCACCACCAACGTCCGTATGGATGGTGGAATGAAGAACCGAAAGGGGAAGAAACATAAAAAGGGTAATGAGAAGATGCTGCCCGATCCCACACCTAGAGAGGCGCTAACATCTCATCCATCATCAACGACCGAAGCAAGTGACGATGAATTGGGCGAAGATGTCATAGACGTCACCGCTGGAGAAGAATGGGTCGAAAGGGTGGAAGTGGCAAGGCAGGCCGTGGAGATATTAGGCCGGTGCATGAATGTGGCCGACGACAAGTTCAAGAACCTTGAGGACTTCACCCTTGAGGAGAGCGAGAGCATACGGAAGGAGTTGGAGGGTCGCCAGCGGGCCGAGTTCGAGATAAAGAAGGCCATCACTTCCTTGGAGTGTAGGCTTGTGGATGTGCTTAATGCAAAAGAGACCATCACTTCCTTGGAGCGTCAGCTTACGAAAGCGCTTAGACGATCGAGACCCTGAAGGATGAAGTAAAAGCACTCAAGGAAGGCACGAAAGTTGGAGGATCGTCGTCGTTCGATCGAGATAGGAAGGCCAGGGTTGAGGCTCCCAAGCCACCTATATTCAAGGGCGTCCGTGACGCTCAAGAGGTGGAAAACATTCTATGGCACTTGGAGGATTACCTTAAGTGTAGTCGGGTGAGAAGCGACGAGAACAAGATCAACACTGTCGTGTTGTACTTGTCCGAGATGGCTATGCTATGGTGGAGGCGTAAAGAGTCGGAGATAGGGAAGGGGCGTTGCACCATCAACACTTGGGAGCAATTCCAAGAGGACTTCAAGAAGGCATTCTTCCCTAACAACGTCATCTATGAGGCGAAGCGCAAGTTTAGGGAGCTAAAGCAAACGGGTAGCGTTCTCGCATATGTCCAAGAGTTCACCACCCTTACGCTTCAGATCCCCAACCTCACATATGAAGATATGTTGTTCCACTTCATGGATGGGCTGCAAAGTTGGGCCAGGACGGAGTTGGAACGTCGACAGATCAGGACTATTGATGAAGACATCACACAGGTCGAAGCGTTTACAGACTTCAGGCACGAGAAGCCCGACAGAGCCAAAGGAGATGAGATGAGAGATAGTCATGACCATGGTGGGGAAGATCGTGGCAAAGGCGAGGAGCAGCAGCCACATCCTAAGAAGCATGATATCTATGAGTCCGATGGCAAGAAGTTTGGATGTCATGGCAACACGGAGAGAAAGACAGAGGTTGCCAAAAGAGGTGGTTGCTACATATGTGGTGGACCGCATGGCTATGCGAGGTGCCTCGAGCTGAAGAGCCTTGGTGCTATCCTGCGAGAGCGGAAAGAAAAGGAAGAACATGACCAAGAAAAGGCGCGGAGACGATGCAATTGGGATTGATAGGACTATGCGGAGCTATCACCAAGCAATCAGAGAAGCCGAGAATATGCAACGCGCAGTATGTCGACATCACGATCAATGGAAGACCCGCTCGTGCTATGGTCGACACAGGTGCAGAGGTCAATTCATGACCAAGACGGCAGTGACAAGGTTGGGGCTGCGTTATAGTCCAAGTAACGCCAAACTTAGGACGGTCAATGCACCACTGACTCCCGTGAGCGAAGTCGCTCATGGAGTAAGCATCACGCTAGGTGAGTGTCAAGGTAAAACTAACTTCATTGTCGCTCCTCTAGATCTCTTTGATATAATTCTTAGGCAGGAGTTCTTCCAGGAGTGAAACACGGTGACTGATCCTTACCTCCAACGACTTCTTGTCATGGAGAAAGAAGGAACATGCATGGTTCCCATGGTTAAGTCACTGAAGACAGAAGGGCAGATCCGACTAACGGCCATGCAGCTCAAGAAAAATCCTAAGAAGGAGAATTCAACATTTTTAGCCACCATTACAAGTTTGAAAGAAGAAAATAGTGCTAAGAAGTCCTTTCCACCAGGCATGAAGAATCTTTCAAGAGGGAACAACGTCGTGATGCCAAAGAAGCCGTCGAGGCGCTTGCCTCCTAGGAAGGAGGTAGATCGTAAGGTCGAGTTTGAAGAGGTAAAGAAGCAATTGAAGGATTTCCGTGAGGGCATTGATCAAGTCAATGGACTATTGGTCGCGCGTACGGGAAGACAAGATTCGGTCGCCGATGAAGTGGCGATGCGACACGGTCGTCGTATCCATAGGTGGGGGGAGAGTGTCACGTCCCGCCACATGACAATTAAATTTTGCGTCCGGATGGGAGCGGAAGGGTCTAGAGTTGTGGAGAGGTTTGCAGAGAACTCTAGAACCTTCTAGACTAATATAGAAGACTAGAGAATTCCTTAGAATTCTCAAGAAACTTAGAATTCTCAAGAATAACTTAGATATTTTCTTGAAAAGATTTAGAAATTCAGAATGTGTAGAATTTTCTAGAGAGAGACTAAAGTGTAAATAAGGAGGGACTTGTAAAGTAAATAATATTTACACTTAGGTCCTTAGGAGGTAGTATAAATAGGGGGTGACATTCATTTGCAAGGCATCCAAGCTTGAAACAAGCAAACCAAGAAAGTTGTAAGCAATTTTCAAGCAATAAAAGTCTTCTTCCGAAAGTTTTCTAAGTCTTCCTTTCATTCTCTTAGCGATCTTAGTATAAAGGGGCTTACTTGAGCTTACAAGATCGTGAAAAATTCGTGAGTAAGTTTTCAAATGCCGCACGGAGTCTTAGCAAACACTCTAAGTCCGTGACAGTACTCCTCCATAAAAACTTGTTCTGCTACCTAAAAGAAAAAGGTTGTACCACCTACTGTATTCCTAACTAGTGATCCATAAAGAGACAACTTTCTAACACTGGAATTTGAGTTGAGTATTACCACTTGCAAGTAGCTTATTTTTTTTAAATAATAATAATAAAAAAATCACATATGTATTTGGCTGTTTTAGATCGCCTGTCAGCCTAGATTTAAATAGAATAAAAAAATTACAGTTTAGCAGACCACAAGAAAGGTCAACTCAATGTTCAAGAACAAGTCTTCCTTTTTACATTGAGGGGCAGTGTCAGAGTATAAAAAAGAATGATTTGTTTTGATTTAGCATAAAAAAAATTTTAAAAAAAGATTTTGAATATTATAATTTTAAATTAAAGTTATGTCAAATGTGTCAAAATATCTTTTAATCTTGATTCTTGTGATCTTAAATATATCACGTGAAAAGTTAAATTTTAAAGTAATGCAAAAAAAGATCAATTGTTTAGAAAAGACAAAGAAAAAAGTAGATCATTTTTTAATCGGAGGGAGTACTCCCTCTATCCCTTTTTGTTTGTCCATTTTTTCTTTTATAATTATCTCTAATTACTTGTCTATTTTGACAAATTAAGAAAGGATAATTTTTTTAACCTATTATACCCTCATTAAATGACTAATTACATTGAAAAATATAAAAATTCTTTATCCACTTCATAATTAATAAAAATAAAATGATAAACTCACTACATCATTACTTATTTTTTAATAAGTATATCAATTTAAAAGCTCAACAAATAAAAAGGAACGAGGAAGTATTAGTTTACAAATGTTTAACTTTCTTCAAATTCTTTCAATTTTTGCTCCCTAGACTCGGGCATCCTCCCCCAAAAAGAAGTAAAAAGTCAAATCTACCACTATCTAATGGCATTTCCAAATTATGTTATACGCATTCCAGTAAAGACAAATCTTTGCACAAAATCTGAAGCTGACAACAATGTAGTAAATTAAGAGAGCTTGTCCATACAAATATTTACTCACATTCAATATTTATATTATATATTTGCAATTTTCAAATGTTATTATTTTATTTAAACATATTATAAACATGTATTTTTATTTCATTACAATCATATAATCATCATAAACTATATTAATTTGATACGAACAATTGATCGTCTGCATTCTTAGAAAACTTGTTGGAATTTAGCCTTGGATGCGAAAGGGAAAGGAGAAAAATTTATAGCAAAGTTTCCTTTACTAAAAGTTTCCGATATTCTCCTTTTCTCCTGCATTAATTTCGCTTTACTAGACACAATATTTGTACTCACTCTGATTCTTTTTACAAAGGCATTAATTTTTAATTTATTTTATAAAATGATACTACCTTTTTAGCATTTGAATTATTAACTTGGAATTTTTTATTTACTTAACTAATGTGATTAGTGATGGCAAATGAGCGGATTGGATTAAATGTGCGCGGTTTGAAAATGGATAAACATAAAATGACAATCATTCAACCCGTCCATATTTGATATGGGTAAAAATGAGTTGGATAATAAATGGGCTGGGTAAACCCATATTTCATGAATACATAATTCTTTACTTAAGAATTCATTACGGAGAAAATAATTTAGTCTTTTGTTTAGATGAAATTTGTTGAAAATGTTCATTTAGTTTTATTTTATTATAAAAGTAAAAAACAAAACATTAAAAAAATTTCG